>NC_089839.1:313764948-314064948 GCF_035609145.1 Eleutherodactylus coqui
CTCCGGTGTTAAGGACGGAATGGCTGTCTTCCATCTATCGTAGGCTGAGGGCGGGTTATGGTCGGTTTTTGCTGAGAGGAGATGCGTGTAGAGCACCAAGATTAGGCCCTTGGGCCCCTGGGATCTGAGGATACCAATTGTGGGGTATTTGGATATGTTTGTGGAGGTAGGTGGGAATTGGGAGTTCAGGGCGTGCCGCAACTGAAAGTATCTAAACAGCTGAAGTTGTGGGGACTGTATTTTTTCCCGCAATTGGTTAAATGTGAGGAGACTCCCGTCCGTATAAACGTCTCCCACCGACACCACTCCAAAAGACCTCCAGTATTGGGGGTCTGGGACTGACTGGAGGGCTTTAAGGCCGGGATTGTTCCATAAGGGAAGTTCACACATTACTCCTTTGTACTGTTGGATGGCCTTAGCCTCCTTTCACACCTTTAAAGCTAGTTTGTGAAGTGGCAGTATATCGGGGGGGTTGGTATGTTCTGGGAATTCCAGGAAATTTAAAAGGTTGTTACCCTTTACTTGTTTTGCCAGGTATTGGTCAGCGATGGGCATTTCCCGCTCTAGGAACCAGCTCCGGACGTTGCGTAGCTGTCCGGCTAGGTAATATACGTCATTTGATACTTTTGTGAGGGCAGTTTCTGGCGAGTGTAGAGAGCGTAAACCAGACTGGAGGGGGTCGAGGAGATACCTTTTAATGGCTAACAAAAATACATGGTATTATAGCGAGCTTTCGGATCTTCTATGGGCCCTTCGTCAGGCTTAATGAAACTGTCTTGGATGGGATATATATATATATATATATATATATATATATATACACACACTCACATACACACACACAAATGCAGAGATGACAACTCTCTTGAACCAAATACAAATGTTCACACGCAGACATTTGAGACTGATGTGCACTTAAAACAATACCCGACAAGCTGAGCAGAGAAGTAAATACTTAATCAGTCCACTGAGCTAAGAAATGTGAGTTTTATAATGTGTATTATCCCTCCTTCAGACCTGCACATAAAGCAGATGGAATACCTCTGCAGCGCCGCCTATTGGATGGCAGCATTCCTTCAAATCAATGTATGAATTTTATGAAGTTTTTAAAAACTTGGGAAGAGGACATCTCTCTCGACCTCCTTCAATCCTTTCATATTCTCCACTGATGCAAGAATCCTCCTCGGAGGTTCATTCCATTCTTGAGGGTATCAAAAATGGCCATAAATGTATACTTCCACATTATTCTGTGATGCTGCCCTTCAGTATGATAACTTTCGTCTGCTCTATGCTGTGTCTCTGACCACAAAAATGTTTTGCCATTGTATATTAAGTTTAATAGGCAAAAATTATCTGACAGACTTCCTTTACTTACCTAATTATGTCCTCGGTGCTGCAGCTTGACCGAAGAGAGTCAACAGAGATAAACTTCAAATGCTGAAGAAATAATGATAGTAAGGATATAATACACAGAATACGACTGCTTACAGCAACGAACTACACAGACAATTGTCAGCAGACCGCACAGAGCTGATCGGGAGGCGTCCGTACCTTGGTGCACATCTATGGGTTCTGCCTGAATCCTGTCTTCAGAGAGGTAACCGTGTGAATGCCCTCTGATCGCTCCTCTATAGCCTTCGGGTATATTCACACAGGCATTTTCTTTTCAGTCCTGAAAAATCAGACCACTTTTATTATGTTGTTTTCATGTGGTTTGTTATGAATTTCTGTGATTTTTCCACACAATTTTCATCCATTTTGAATCAAATTTGTATTTTAAAAAAAAAGTTTCTTTTAGGCCGCCTGCACACGAGCGTTCCGGATTCCACTCGCGGATTTTCACGCGCGTATGGTACCTAAATGTGCTTGCGGATAGGTGCGGATGCGTGAAAAATCACGCGCGGATATACGCGGATGTGTTGCGGAAAAAAACGCGCAGAAAAATCCGGAAGACACCCTTATTGTAAACCCAACCCCTAGAGAACTGCCCATTCCCTGGAAAACAGCTTAAAAACCAACACCCAGACTCCGTTTTGTCCCTCTTGCTTGTGTGAGCACTGTTAAATTATTCTGGCAACATGCTTTCACCCGGTGAGCAGATGTCTTTGTGGGCATGGTTGATCCATGTAACTTTTTTCGGACGTACTGCGGTAACGGAGGAGGAAGAGCCCCCCAGGAAAAAAAGGAGGTACTGGGTGCACCCTGGCTGGTGTTTGCTAGCTGCTCTCTGGTAGATGAGGGGACTGAAAGGACAGATCTGCAGTTGAAATGTGCCTGTGAAGCTCTGTGCTGTGTGTTGGGACGCCTCCTACCATGCCTACTTCCTGTAGTCATAGCAACCAGTGACTCCATCCGCAGCTCCACTGCGGATGTACTGCGTGAAAAAACGCACCCATTCACTTGTATTGGAGGCTTCACGCGCATGATCCGACCCAAATTAGAACAGGTCGCAGATTTTTTCACTCGCGTGAAAAAACGCGATACACATCCGTCTGTCTGGGGACAACTGCGGATCCTCATAGGAGTATATTGGCTGCAGTCTGGGGCGGATTATGTGCCTAAAATCACGCGCTTGAAATTCTGCTCGTGTGCAGGCACCCTTAATGGTTACCATGGTTACATGTGACAGAAACCGATAGCAATCGCATCAAACAAGTTAATTCTATAAAGAGACGTTCATGCTGCATCTCCATTATGCACTTTAGGGTGCTGCGCCTACTCGCCACGCCTGCGCTGCGCCGCCTCCCAGAGGCTCCTATTGGCCTGCGCTCCTCCGTAAACAGCGTAAAGCCACTCTCACACACCGTCGGCAACACGCTGCAATTGCGATTGCGGCGCTTTGCATGACTTTACTTCCATTTTCGGACGCAGCGTGTTTTAGCACACTCCATTATTGTGATGGGTGATGAGGTGCGCTAAACGTGAAAAATAGAGCAGGCAGCACTTGAAAATGGCGGCACTGGAAAGTGTCGTCCAGCGCTGTAATCGAACACATATCTGTGAGGTCTCTTGTGAAATCAATGGGAGTTCAAAATGCTGCATAATGGCAGTAATAAGCGCCGTGTGAGAGAGGCCTCAGGACGGCTGCACGGATATCAAATGCAGAGCCTGGGGGTGGGGGGGTTCGCCTCCGGGTTACGCAGCAAATACCGCCAAAACATGCAATGGAAACGTGATTTGTCTTGCAGACGAGCCGAAATCAGTCGCCATTTTCCACTCGCAAAGGGAAAAATATATAAAAATCCCAGCATGCTCTATTTTTGCTGGATCTGTGCAGATGGCTTCCACTGAGGTCAACAGAAGCCGTCCGACACGCGGCCTTCTAACATTGCAGAAAGGTCGCAGCGCATGCGGCATCATGTAGCGCCAAGATGAGTAAGTAGCTAGCCCTTGCAATGCCACAACGCCCCAGCGGGAATATTCCACCCCTATGAGAGCGCCCTGAACGGGATCTCTGGGACTAAACTACTGACGACCCATCATCAGCTCACCAGACGCACCACACAAAACCCGTCAGCTGACCGAGGGGGGCGCCGCAGCCTTGTCTCAGGCCTGAGACACCGCTTGTCCTCTGACCTGAGAGCAGCCATACAATGTACTGCGCCTGGTGCACCGCATGCCCCAACACCCCTCACTTAGGTGATGTGGACCCCACCAGATGACCTACACTGAGGCCGTCCATTAAAGGGGCCGGACAGAAGGGACAGCACCGCACGCCCCAACACCCCTCACTTAGGTGATGTGGACCCCACCAGATGACCTATACTGCGGCCGTCCATTAAAGGGGCCGGACAGAAGGGACAGCGCCGCACACCCCAACACCCCTCACTTAGGTGATGTGGACCCCACCAGATGACCTACACTGAGGCCGTCCATTAAAGGGGCCGGACAGAAGGGACAGCGCCGCACACCCCAACACCCCTCACTTAGGTGATGTGGACCCCACCAGATGACCTACACTGAGGCCGTCCATTAAAGGGGCTGGAGAGAAGGGACAGCGCTGCACACCCCAACACCCCTCACTTAGGTGATGTGGACCCCACCAGATGACCTACACTGAGGCCGTCCATTATAGGGGCCGGACAGAAGGGACAGCGCCGCACGCCCCAACACCCCTCACTTAGGTGATGTGGACCCCACCAGATGACTTACACTGAGGCCGTCCATTATAGGGGCCGGACAGAAGGGACAGCGCCACACGCCCCAACACCCCTCACTTAGGTGATGTGGACCCCACCAGATGACCTACACTGAGGCCGTCCATTATAGGGGCCGGACAGAAGGGACAGCGCTGCACGCCCCAACACCCCTCACTTAGGTGATGTGGACCCCACCAGATGACGTACACTGAGGCCGTCCATTAAAAGGGCCGGACAGAAGGGACAGCACCGCACGCCCCAACACCCCTCACTTAGGGGATGTGGACCCCACCAGATGACCTACACTGAGGCCGTCCATTATAGGGGCCGGACAGAAGGGACAGCGCCGCACGCCCCAACACCTCTCACATGGGTGATGTGGACCCCACCAGATGACCTACACTGAGGCCGTCCATTAAAGGGGCCGGACAGAAGGGACAGCGCTGCACGCCCCAACACCCCTCACTTAGGTGATGTGGACCCCACCAGATGACCTACACTGAGGCCGTCCATTATAGGGGCCGGAAAGAAGGGACAGCGCCGCACACCCCAACACCCCTCACTAAGGTGATGTGGACCCCACCAGATGACCTATACTGAGGCCGTCCATTATAGGGGCCGGACAGAAGGGACAGCGCCGCATACCCCAACACCCCTCACTTAGGGGATGTGGACCCCACCAGATGACCTACACTGCAGCCGTCCGTTATAGGGGCCGGACAGAAGGGACAGCGCCGCACGCCCCAAAACCCCTCACTTAGGTGATGGACCCCACCAGATGACCTACACTGAGGCCGTCCATTATAGGGGCCGGACAGAAGGGACAGCGCTGCACACCCCAACACCCCTCACTTAGGTGATGTGGACCCCACCAGATGACCTACACTGTGGCCGTCCATTATAGGGGCCGGACAGAAGGGACAGCGCCGCACGCCCCAACACCCCTCACATGGGTGATGTGGACCCCACCAGATGACCTACACTGAGGCCGTCCATTAAAGGGTCCGGATAGAAGGGACAGCGCTGCACGCCCCAACACCCCTCACTTAGGTGATGTGGACCCCACCAGATGACCAACACTGAGGCCGTCCATTATAGGGGCCGGACAGAAGGGACAGCGCCGCACGTCCCAACACCCCTCACATGGGTGATGTGGACCCCACCAGATGACCTATACTGAGGCCCTCCATTAAAGGGGCCGGACAGAAGGGACAGCGCCGCACGCCCCAACACCCCACACTTAGGGGATGTGGACCCCACCAGATGACCTATACTGCGGCTGTCCATTATAGGGGCCGGACAGAAGGGACAGCGCCACACACCCCAACACCCCTCACTTAGGTGATGTGGACCCCACCAGATGACCTATACTGAGGCCGTCCATTATAGGGGCCGGACAGAAGGGACAGCGCTGCACGCCCCAACACCCCTCACTTAGGTGATGTGGACCCCACCAGATGACCTATACTGCGGCGGTCCATTAAAGGGGCCGGACAGAAGGGACAGCGCTGCACACCCCAACACCCCTCACTTAGGTGATGTGGACCCCACCAGATGACCTATACTGCGGCGGTCCATTAAAGGGGCCGGACAGAAGGGACAGCGCTGCACACCCCAACACCCCTCACTTAGGTGATGTGGACCCCACCAGATGACCTATACTGAGGCCGTCCATTAAAGGGGCCGGACAGAAGGGACAGCGCCGCACGCCCCAACACCCCTCACATGGGTGATGCGGACCCCACCAGATGACCTATACTGAGGCCGTCCATTATAGGGGCCGGACAGAAAGGGCAGCGCTGCACGCCCCAACACCCCTCACATAGGTGATGTGGACCCCACCAGATGACCTATACTGAGGCTGTTCATTATAGGGGCCGGACAAAAGGGACAGCGCCGTACACCCCAACACACCTCACATGGGTGATGTGGACCCCACCAGATGACCTATACTGAGGCGGTCCATTATAGGGGCCGGACAGAAGGGACAGCGCCGCACACCCCAACACCCCTCACTTAGGTGATGTGGACCCCACCAGATGACCTACACTGCGGCCATCCATTAAAGGGGCCGGACAGAAGGGACAGCGCTGCACGCCCCAACACCCCTCACTTAGGTGATGTGGACCCCACCAGATGACCTACACTGAGGCCGTCCATTATAGGGGCCGGACAGAAGGGACAGCGCCGCACACCCCAACACCCCTCACTTAGGGGATGTGGACCCCACCAGATGACCTACACTGCGGCCGTCCATTATAGGGGCCGGACAGAAGGGACAGCGCTGCACGCCCCAACACCCCTCACATAGGTGATGTGGACCCCTCCAGATGACCTACACTGAGGCCGTCCATTAAAGGGGCCGGACAGAAGGGACAGCGCCGCACACCCCAACACCCCTCACTTAGGTGATGTGGACCCCACCAGATGACCTACACTGCGGCCGTCCATTATAGGGGCCGGACAGAAGGGACAGCGCCGCACGCCCCAACACCCCTCACTTAGGTGATGTGGACCCCACCAGATGACCTACACTGAGGCCGTCCATTAAAGGGGCCGGACAGAAGGGACAGCGCCGCACACCCCAACACCCCTCACTTAGGTGATGTGGACCCCACCAGATGACCTACACTGCGGCCGTCCATTATAGGGGCCGGACAGAAGGGGCAGCGCTGAACGCCCCAACACCCCTCACTTAGGTGATGTGGACCCCACCAGATGACCTACACTGAGGCCGTCCATTAAAGGGGCCGGACAGAAGGGACAGCGCTGCACACCCCAACACCCCTCACATAGGTGATGTGGACCCCACCAGATGACCTACACTGAGGCCGTCCATTAAAGGGGCCGGACAGAAGGGACAGCGCTGCACACCCCAACACCCCTCACTTAGGTGATGTGGACACCACCAGATGACCTACACTGAGGCCGTCCATTAAAGGGGCCGGACAGAAGGGACAGCGCCGCACGCCACAACATCCCTCACTTAGGTGATGTGGACCCCACCAGATGACCTACACTGCGGCCGTCCATTATAGGGGCCGGACAGAAGGGACAGCGCTGCACGCCCCAACACCCCTCACTTAGGTGATGTGGACCCCAACAGATGACCTACACTGAGGCCGTCCATTATAGGGGCCGGACAGAAGGGACAGCGCCGCACGCCCCACCACCCCTCACTTAGGTGATGTGGACCCCACCAGATGACCTACACTGAGGCCGTCCATTATAGGGGCCGGACATAAGGGACAGCGCCGCACGCCCCAACACCCCTCACTTAGGTGATGTGGACCCCACCAGATGACCTACACTGAGGCCGTCCATTATAGGGGCCGGAAAGAAGGGACAGCGCCGCACACCCCAACACCCCTCACTTAGGTGATGTGGACCCCACCAGATGACCTACACTGTGGCCGTCCATTATAGGGGCCGGACAGAAGGGACAGCGCCGCACGCCCCAACACCCCTCACATGGGTGATGTGGACCCCACCAGATGACCTACACTGAGGCCGTCCATTAAAGGGTCCGGATAGAAGGGACAGCGCTGCACGCCCCAACACCCCTCACTTAGGTGATGTGGACCCCACCAGATGACCTACACTGAGGCCGTCCATTATAGGGGCCGGACAGAAGGGACAGCGCCGCACGTCCCAACACCCCTCACATGGGTGATGTGGACCCCACCAGATGACCTATACTGAGGCCCTCCATTAAAGGGGCCGGACAGAAGGGACAGCGCCGCACGCCCCAACACCCCACACTTAGGGGATGTGGACCCCACCAGATGACCTATACTGCGGCTGTCCATTATAGGGGCCGGACAGAAGGGACAGCGCCACACACCAGAACACCCCTCACTTAGGTGATGTGGACCCCACCAGATGACCTATACTGAGGCCGTCCATTATGGGGGCCGGACAGAAGGGACAGCGCCGCACGCCCCAACACCCCTCACATAGGTGATGTGGACCCCACCAGATGACCTACACTGAGGCCGTCCATTATAGGGGCCGGACAGAAGGGACAGCGCCGCACGCCCCAACACCCCTCACTTAGGTGATGTGGACCCCACCAGATGACCTACACTGAGGCCGTCCATTATAGGGGCCGGACAGAAGGGACAGCGCCGCACACCCCAACACCCCTCACTTAGGTGATGTGGACCCCACCAGATGACCTATACTGCGGCTGTCCATTATAGGGGCCGGACAGAAGGGACAGCGCCACACACCAGAACACCCCTCACTTAGGTGATGTGGACCCCACCAGATGACCTATACTGAGGCCGTCCATTATGGGGGCCGGACAGAAGGGACAGCGCCGCACGCCCCAACACCCCTCACATAGGTGATGTGGACCCCACCAGATGACCTACACTGAGGCCGTCCATTATAGGGGCCGGACAGAAGGGACAGCGCCGCACGCCCCAACACCCCTCACTTAGGTGATGTGGACCCCACCAGATGACCTACACTGAGGCCGTCCATTATAGGGGCCGGACAGAAGGGACAGCGCCGCACGCCCCAACACCCCTCACTTAGGGGATGTGGACCCCACCAGATGACCTATACTGAGGCCGTCCATTATAGGGGCCGGACAGAAGGGACAGCGCTGCACACCCCAACACCCCTCACTTAGGGGATGTGGACCCCACCAGATGACCTATACTGCGGCCGTCCATTAAAGGGGCCGGACAGAAGGGACAGCGCTGCACGCCCCAACACCCCTCACTTAGGGGATGTGGACCCCACCAGATGACCTACACTGAGGCCGACCATTATAGGGGCCGGACAGAAGGGACAGCGCTGCACACCCCAACACCCCTCACATGGGTGATGTGGACCCCACCAGATGACCTACACTGAGGCCGACCATTATAGGGGCCGGACAGAAGGGACAGCGCTGCACACCCCAACACCCCTCACTTAGGTGATGTGGACCCCACCAGATGACCTACACTGAGGCCGACCATTATAGGGGCCACACATGGATCACATAAGGTACATATATTATGGCTCCGGGAGATTCTCACCTCATACAGGCAAATATTACATCTACACGGCTCAGACACGGGCTCCGGGCCAGGAGCATGGATGATAGAATGTCTGCAGCCTGGCCCCCGCGGTGCCACCACCCGCCTCACTGACCCCACGGCACCTTCACCCGCCTTACTGACCCCCCCGCGGCGCCCTCACCCACCTCCCTTCCCGCTCTTTTTACCTCAGAGCGAGTCATCCCGCCTCCCATGAAGCTCCGCCAATCACGTCGCTGCTTATAGGCGCACTCAGAACTGTCCGCCGTTCTGATTGGCTGAGAGAGCTGTCCGTCAGTCACAGGTGCGCCACGGGGTGTCGTTTGGTGACGCATTCGGTTGATAAGTACGTACTGGTCGCCTTCCAGCTGGCCGGAGCTCCTCGGAGCGGCCCCTGCGGCCCGGAGCCCGCTGCCACCCAGATCCCCCTGCGGCCCGGAGCCCCTGCCGCCCGTTATCTGCGCGGGGGAGGATAGGGATTTGTTTGATGGAATAGTCAGAGCGCTGACATTAACCCCGTGGGCCCTTCTGCTACACAGGTGGCTGAAAACCGGCCCACCGCCTCGCTCACCGGTAGTCGGACAAGTGAATGAGGTGGCGGGGGGTCGGTGCGGCCGGCCGCCTCAATTCACCATCAGGGCGGTTGACGAAGCGTAATGTAACGGTGTACGAGGCGCAGTGTGTCGCGGTGAATGGAGGCGCTGAGGGCACATGGATCATCGATCACGCCAGCGGTTTTTATAGCGTGTAAAGCACCCCGCGTGTTCTATTCCGCGTATTACACGTGATAGCGCGCTATTGTTCTCAGGCGTGTAATAGACGCTGCACATACATGATTACATCACGTCTGTGCCGCATTAACACACAAGAGAGCAGGACATTTAAAGAAACCGCGTGTGTGAGATCCGCTGCCGTGCGCAGTGCACCATCCATCGTGCGTGAGATCCGCTGCCGTGCGCAGTGCACCATCGTGTGTGAGATCCGCTGCCGTGCGCAGTGCACCATCGTGTGTGAGATCCGCTGCCGTGCGCAGTGCACCATCGTGCGTGAGATCCGCTGCCGTGCGCAGTGCACCATCGTGTGTGAGATCTGCCGTGCGCAATGCACCATCATGTGTGAGATCCGCTGCCGTGCGCAGTGCACCATCGTGTGTGAGATCCGCTGCCGTGCGCAGTGCACCATCGTGTGTGAGATCCGCTGCCGTGCGCAGTGCACCATCCATCGTGTGTGAGATCCGCTGCCGTGCGCAGTGCACCATCGTGTGTGAGATCCGCTGCCGTGCGCAGTGCACCATCGTGTGTGAGATCCGCTGCCGTGCGCAGTGCACCATCCATCGTGTGTGAGATCCGCTGCCGTGCGCAGTGCACCATCGTGTGTGAGATCCGCTGCCGTGCGCAGTGCACCATCCATTGTGTGTGAGATCCGCTGCCGTGCGCAGTGCACCATCCATCGTGTGAGATCCGCTGCCGTGCGCAGTGCACCATCCTGTGTGAGATCCGCTGCCGTGCACAGTGCACCATTGTGTGTGAGATCCGCTGCCGTGCGCAGTGCACCATCGTGTGTGAGATCCGCTGCCGTGCGCAGTGCACCATTGTGTGTGAGATCCGCTGCCGTGCGCAGTGCACCATCCATTGTGTGTGAGATCCGCTGCCGTGCGCAGTGCATCATCGTGTGTGAGATCCGCTGCCGTGCGCAGTGCACCATCGTGTGTGAGATCCGCTGCCGTGCGCAGTGCACCATCCATTTAGTGTGAGATCCGCTGCCGTGCGCAGTGCACCATCATGTGTGAGATCCGCTGCCGTGCACAGTGCACCATCAAGCGTGAGATCCTCTGCCGTGCGCAG
This sequence comes from Eleutherodactylus coqui, assembly GCF_035609145.1. NCBI lineage: Eukaryota > Metazoa > Chordata > Amphibia > Anura > Eleutherodactylidae > Eleutherodactylus > Eleutherodactylus coqui. Next base: position 313,775,965 of record NC_089839.1, read on the forward strand.
TGCATCATCGTGTGTGAGATCCGCTGCCGTGCGCAGTGCACCATCATGCGTGAGATCCGCTGCCGTGCGCAGTGCATCATCGTGTGTGAGATCCGCTGCCGTGCGCAGTGCACCATTGTGTGTGAGATCCGCTGTCGTGCGCAGTGCACCATCGTGTGTGAGATCCGCTGCCGTGCGCAGTGCACCATCGTGTGTGAGGTCCGCTGCCGTGCGCAGTGCACCATCGTGTGTGAGATCCGCTGCCGTGCGCAGTGCACCATCCATCGTGCGTGAGATCCGCTGCCGTGCGCAGTGCACATCCATCGTGCGTGAGATCCGCTGCCGTGCGCAGTGCACCATCGTGCGTGAGATCCGCTGCCGTGCGCAGTGCATCATCGTGTGTGAGATCCGCTGCCGTGCGCAGTGCACCATCCATCGTGTGTGAGATCCGCTGCCGTGCGCAGTGCACCATCGTGTGTGAGATCCGCTGCTGTGCACAGTGCACCATCCATCGTGTGTGAGATCCGCTGCCGTGCGCAGTGCACCATCGTGCGTGAGATCCGCTGCCGTGCGCAGTGCACCATCCATCGTGCGTGAGATCCGCTGCCGTGCGCAGTGCACCATCGTGTGTGAGATCCGCTGCCGTGCGCAGTGCACCATCGTGTATGAGATCCGCTGCCGTGCGCAGTGCACCATCGTGTATGAGATCCGCTGCCGTGCGCAGTGCACCATCGTGTGTGAGATCCGCTGCCGTGCGCAGTGCACCATCGTGTGTGAGATCCGCTGCCGTGCGCAGTGCACCATCCATCGTGTGTGAGATCCGCTGCCGTGCGCAGTGCACCATCGTGTGTGAGATCCGCTGCCGTGCGCAGTGCACCATCGTGTGTGAGATCCGCTGCCGTGCGCAGTGCACCATCGTGTGTGAGATCCGCTGCCGTGCGCAGTGCACCATCCATCGTGTGTGAGATCCGCTGCCGTGCGCAGTGCACCATCCATTGTGTGTGAGATCCGCTGCCGTGCGCAGTGCACCATCCATCGTGTGAGATCCGCTGCCGTGCGCAGTGCACCATCCTGTGTGAGATCCGCTGCCGTGCACAGTGCACCATTGTGTGTGAGATCCGCTGCCGTGCGCAGTGCATCATCGTGTGTGAGATCCGCTGCCGTGCGCAGTGCACCATCGTGTGTGAGATCCGCTGCCGTGCGCAGTGCACCATCCATTGTGTGTGAGATCCGCTGCCGTGCGCAGTGCACCATCATGTGTGAGATCCGCTGCCGTGCACAGTGCACCATCAAGCGTGAGATCCTCTGCCGTGCGCAGTGCATCATCGTGTGTGAGATCCGCTGCCGTGCGCAGTGCACCATCATGCGTGAGATCCGCTGCCGTGCGCAGTGCATCATCGTGTGTGAGATCCGCTGCCGTGCGCAGTGCACCATCGTGTGTGAGATCCGCTGCCGTGCGCAGTGCACCATCGTGTGTGAGATCCCCTGCCGTGCGCAGTGCACCATCGTGTGTGAGATCCGCTGCCGTGCGCAGTGCACCATCGTGTGTGAGGTCCGCTGCCGTGCGCAGTGCACCATCGTGTGTGAGATCCGCTGCCGTGCGCAGTGCACCATCCATCGTGCGTGAGATCCGCTGCCGTGCGCAGTGCACATCCATCGTGCGTGAGATCCGCTGCCGTGCGCAGTGCACCATCGTGTGTGAGATCCGCTGCCGTGCGCAGTGCATCATCGTGTGTGAGATCCGCTGCCGTGCGCAGTGCACCATCCATCGTGTGTGAGATCCGCTGCCGTGCGCAGTGCACCATCGTGTGTGAGATCCGCTGCTGTGCACAGTGCACCATCCATCGTGTGTGAGATCCGCTGCCGTGCGCAGTGCACCATCGTGCGTGAGATCCGCTGCCGTGTGCAGTGCACCATCCATCGTGTGTGAGATCCGCTGCCGTGCGCAGTGCACCATCGTGTGTGAGATCCGCTGCCGTGTGCAGTGCACCATCCATCGTGTGTGAGATCCGCTGCCGTGCGCAGTGCACCATCCATCGTGCGTGAGATCCGCTGCTGTGCGCAGTGCACCATCCATCGTGTGTGAGATCCGCTGCCGTGCGCAGTGCACCATCGTGTGTGAGATCCGCTGCTGTGCGCAGTGCACCATCCATCGTGCGTGAGATCCGCTGCCGTGCGCAGTGCACCATCCATCGTGTGTGAGATCCGCTGCCGTGCGCAGTGCACCATCGTGTGTGAGATCCGCTGCCGTGCGCAGTGCACCATCCATCGTGCGTGAGATCCGCTGCTGTGCGCAGTGCACCATCCATCGTGCGTGAGATCCGCTGCTGTGCGCAGTGCACCATTCATCGTGCGTGAGATCCGCTGCTGTGCGCAGTGCACCATCCATCGTGTGTGAGATCCGCTGCCGTGCGCAGTGCACCATCTATCGTGTGTGAGATCCGCTGCCGTGTGCAGTGCACCATCGTGTGTGAGATCCGCTGCCGTGCGCAGTGCACCATCGTGTGTGAGATCCGCTGCCGTACGCAGTGCACCATCCATCGTGCGTGAGATCCGCTGCCGTACGCAGTGCACCATCCATCGTGCGTGAGATCCGCTGCTGTGCGCAGTGCACCATCCATCGTGCGTGAGATCCGCTGCCGTGCGCAGTGCACCATCGTGTGTGAGATCCGCTGCCGTGCGCAGTGCACCATCCATCGTGCGTGAGATCCGCTGCCGTGCGCAGTGCACCATCGTGCGTGAGATCCGCTGCTGTGCGCAGTGCACCATTGTGTGTGAGATCCGCTGCCGTGCGCAGTGCACAATCGTACGGTACCGCGGCTCACCGCCGGCTGACACACTGATGGAATGCTGCATGTATAACGCACATCCGCCCGTGTGAGCCGCCGCGGTCGCTCGAGCGCTGATTTCCTGTTTCCACAGTCGCTTGGTTCTAGCCCTGCTAACGCCAAGTGACTCCTGGAGACGATCGCCCGCTCAGCGGCGGCCGCGTACCCCGGGATGATCAGCACTCGGATTGTCTGTTCAGCTGATAATTGCCCCATATGAGGGCAGCTTTGGGTCGTTTTACATGAAACGGTTATCCCTCAGGTAGTTGTTGAATCGTGTGAAGCTGAACGATATGGTTCGGTGTATACACGGCCAACGATTGAGCAGCGAATGATCATTCATTCACCTATCGGCCATCATTCGTTTTATGGACACAAAAACAACAATTATTCACTGTTACAAAAAAAATGTTTTCTATTTTTTCTGGACAAAATATTTGTGTTTTTTCCAGAGTTTTGGCCGCTGATTCCAAATGTGCCTCAGATTTAACTGTCAGCAACAGATTACAGGCCTCGTGCCCACGGCCGTGGCAGACCACACCAGCGGAACATCGCAGCGGAGTCCACACGGCGCCTTCCAAAACCCCCGTACTCACCACTCCGGATCCACTGTACGCGGCCCACCTAGCGGGCCGGCGCGCAGTAGTGTGTGACACAGCGGGCAGGGATGCGTATTCACGCTATCTTCCACTGTGCTGCAGCAGAAGTATAGTGTGGCGGCCGGCTTCCATTGACTACAATGGAAGCCGGCCGCGCGTATTCCCACGGCAATTAGAGCATGCCGCGTTTTCTTTCACTCTACGGGAACCCGCAGTGGATTTCCGCAGAGTGAACATTGAGCTATTAGGTTTAATAGAACCTGAGAGCTGTGGGACAACGCCGCAATAAAATGCAGCAGAAATCCGGCTGTGCGCATTAGTTCTAACAGGAACCTTTAGGGCTCATTCACACGGGCGTATGAGTACAATGCTGCGAGTCGGGAGGTGGGGAGTTCTTCAATGGAAGTGTTCAAACAAAGGCCGGACAGACATCTGTCTGGGATGATTTAGTAAATCCTGCACTGAGCAGGGGGTCGGACCCGATGACCCCGGGGGTCCCTTCCAACTTTACCATTCTAGGATTATATGAGGCTCGCAGCATTGTAGTCATCGCAGCCCATTGGCTCTGCGGTCAAAGATCGCTTAGGGCTGCGGTTGGCACTGCACATGCCCGGGATATTATGCCCATATATCTGGATTTCTCTAAAGCATTTGACACCGTGCCGCATAATAGGCTGATATATAAAATGAGAAGCTCAGATTGGGTGAAAACGGGTGTATCTGGGTAAAGAACTGGCTCAGAGATAGAAAGCAGAGGGGGGTAATAAATGGTCCGTACTCTGATTGGGCCACCGTCGCTACTGGGGGCCACAGGGTTCAGTATTGGGCCCCATTCTGTTCAATATATTTATCAACGACCTGATAGAGGGGCTGCACAGCAAAATATCAATATTTGCAGACGATACAAGATAATTATTACAACGGAGGACAATGTGCGGCTACAAACGGAGCGAGATAAGCCGGGGGATCGGGGGGGGGGGGGGGATGGAGGTCAATGTGGTTAAATGTAATGTTCTGCACATGGGCAGGAGCAACGGATGTCACCAATATACACTAAATGGGGTACTGCTAGGGAAAAGACCTGGGGGTACTAGTGGATTATAGACTAAACTGGAGTAACCAATGCCAGTCAGCTGCTGCAAAGGCAAATAAAGTCTTGGGGTGCATTAAAAGAGGTATAGGGGCGAGGGGAGAGAACATTATCCTCCCACTATATAAGGCACTTGTCAGGCCCCACATGGAGTACTGTGTACAGTTCTGGTCACCGGTGCTCAGGAAAGATGTTACAGTGCTGGAGGGGGTTCAAAGAAGGGCAACTAAACTAATACATGGAATGACGGGACTGGAATACCCAGAGAGGCACCAAAACTGGGATTATTTACCCTAGAAAAAAAGACAGTCAGGGCTCTTACCCGCTGGCGATAGGTTTTCTAGCGATGCGAGAGTGAGTGAAAACACGTGATTATGAAACCAATGATTTTCACTGGTTTCATCCTCATTTGCAATGTGTTCACTGAAGCCTCGCTGCGATAAAAATTGCAATATCGCCCAATCAATGGGAGAAGATTACGAAACAGCCTTGGAATCCCCCATAGCAAGGAGATAGAGGGGGTGGAGCTCCAGGGGATCTCCTACATATATCTCCCCATATTTGGAGCGGTGGGGGTGGGACTAAAGGGATCCTCATAGCGATTCTTCTCTAGCAAAGAGAGGGGGTGGGGGTAGAAGGTGGACCCCGCTAGCCCCGCCTCCTCTCTTGGCCAAAGAAGAATCACTATGAGAATTCCTTTTGCTCTGCCCCTCGCCCCTGTGCTCAGAGAAGCCCTGGGAAAGCTATTTAGCCCCGCCTCCTGTATCTCCAAATATGGGGAGATATGTAGGAGATTTGTAGCTCCGCCCCCTCTCCTTGCTATGGAGGATTACAAGGCTGTTTTGCGATCTTCCATCGATAACAATGGGGAATATCGCAGATTTTTTTATGGCAGCGAGGCTTGAGTGAACACATCGTAAACGAGGATGAAACCATTGAAAATCATTGATTTCATAATCATGCATTTTCACTCACTCTCGCATCGCTAGAAAACTTATCGCCAGCGTGTAAGAGCCCTTAAGGCCGACTGCACACGACCGTGACGGGCTCCGCCGCGGAATATTCCGTGGCGAAGCCTGTCACGGCGCCCCCCAGAGACCCCATACCAGCGGATCCGGCGTCCTCGCTCCCGCATGACGCTTCACCGCCGTGTCATGTGACACGCCGGCCGCATCATATGACGCGGTAGGCGGGGAAGCGTTTTCACACTATCTTCCGCTGTAGCACAGCGGAAGATAGCGTGAACGGATGGCTTTCATTGACTGCAATGGAAGCGGGCCGCGCGTACACCCGCGGCAAATAGAGCATGCCGCAGGCGAGGACGGGAGATTTCACGGTGCGGAATTCCGCACCGTGAGCATTGTGCTATTAGGTTCAATAGAACCTAATAGCAGGGGGCAACGCAGCGGATTTTTGCCGCAAATTACGCGGCGGAAATCCGTTCGTGGGAAGGAGGCCTAAGAGGCGACCAAAGAACTATGTATAAATCCATGAGGGGACGATACAAGGATCTCTCCCATGATCTGTTTATACCCAGGACCGCGACGGTAACAAGAGGGCATCCTCGACGTCTAGAGGAAAGCAGGTTCTTTACTGTAAGAGCAGTGAGACTGTGGAACTCTCTGCCTGAGGACGCGGTGATAGCAGGATCCATAGAGGAGTTTGAGAGGGACTGGATGTCTTTCTAGAGCGCTCTGATATTACAGGATATAGACATTAGGGGACCAGCGGGTTGTGGATCCGGGGATCTTCCAACTGCCGGTCTTGGGAGTCAGGAAGGAACCTTTTCTGAACAGTATTGCTCCAGGGATTATTCTGACTGCCATTATGGAGTCGGGAAGGAATCTTATCCCCCAAAATGGGATATATTGGCTTTTGCCTCATTGGTTTTTTTTTTGCCTTCCTCTGGATCAACAAGGGGGGGTGGGGGTGGGGGGGGGGAAGGCAGGCTGAATGATGGATATTTGTCTTTTTTGTAGACTAGCATACTATGTTACTTCCGTATAATATGCAGCCCTTTGAAGGCATTTTATATATGCAGTGTCCCCTCACAGTCCCATTGACCTTCATTGCATCCATTCACTGTGTTACGCAGGGAATACGCTGTGACGATATGTGAGTGATCCTTAACCCTTTCCAATCCAATTTGTATCCTGGTTTTCCTAGGGGGCTTACTCTTTTTCTGCTGTTATACAATGGCGCTATCTGCTGGCTAAAGCCAGTACTGCATGAGGTGACACGTTGGATAGGCTCCGACAGCTGAGAGGCTGGCAATATACAGTAAGAGAACCCCGACAGACGTCTTCCAACATCGGAGCTGTACAGCCTTAAATCATAATGTCTTCAGAGGTCAGACAGTGGATTGGAAAGGGTTAAGGCTGCCTTCACATGAGTGAGAGAATCATGCAAGAGTTGTACGTTGCGAGGCGCACAGATATGAACCCCATGTTTTGAATCGGGTCATACAATGAGCGATATTTTCCTGCATGGCACACATCTCGGCCTGTCCTATCTCCCTGCGTGCTATCGCATCACCCATTGTTTTCAATAGGGCCGGCGGCAGCATCGTGCCACATGCAAGCAATGCGAGGTCTCCCACTGAAAACAATGGGAGAAACTGCGATCCTGTCAGCCGCGGCGAGGATCCCTACATCCCCAGGTGATGCGAGGCGTTTTGACATGAAAACGCCTTGTATCTGCGGGAAATTCCCATGGTGGCATTCACAGTATTGAGGGGGGGGGGGGGGCATATTAGTGGTCAATATACTGTAACAGAATACCGTGTTTCCCCTGAAAATAAGACCCGGTCTTATATTAACTTTTGCCCCAAAAGAGACACTAGGTCTTATTTTCGGGAATATCTTATTACACTAACCTACTAGGCTTGCTCCAGGTCCTTGGCTGCTCTCCGGGAGCTCATGTGCGCTGAGCCACAGAATGGTTTGGACGATTCATAAATCTCGCCTCCACAATGCGATGGCTGTGATTGGTTCCTCTACCGCTGCTCAGCCAATTGATGCAGCATCTGATAAACCAATCACAGCCATCACATTGGTTCATAGAGCACTGCATTGACTGATTCTTGAACACTGCTCAGCCAATCAGAGCCATTGCTTCCTGAAGATGGGACTTATGAATCCCGTAACCAGGAAGTGATGATTTGTGGGTGAACGAGGACTTAGGAGGCACAGCAGAGCGCTGGACAGCAGCAGGAGGACCCGGACCGAGCCTGCTAGGTAAGTATTCCTTTTTTTTCTTTAAATGTAATGCAACTAGGGCTTATTTTCAGGGTAGGTCTTATATTTCAAGCCTCCCCAAAGATCCTGAAAAATCCGAGTAGGGCTTATTTTCGGATAGGTCTTATTTTCAGGGAAGCAGTGTAGTATAATATTGAATGTCCTACTATCTTATGATGTCTATAACTTTATTATCTTGCCTGACAGACAATCTTGGTTGCCGTATTTGGATTCCACGCCCTGAACAAAGGTAAGGAGAATGAATTTTTACACTGGAAATCATACCTTTTAACACAGTGAATCGCTGTGATCTGTGAACTACGTGAGGCGCGATTATACGGAACGTGACGTTCAAAAAGACAAAACGCTTCGAACTTCAACAACAATTGTTCAGTGTAAACACAGCAAATCTGCCCCAAATTGACACCCAAACCCCCCAGTGTGAACATAGCCTTATTCTAGGAGCCCCTGAAATGGCGCTACGCATGCCCGACCACCACTCTGTGAGTTTCTATGGGACAGTAAAGTGCATCAATTTCCACCTCTCCCATACAAGTGAATGGGCTGGAGGCCGAGTGTGCGCCCCGCAGCCCCCTTACCATGGTTGTTGGGGGTCCCACTGGTGGGATTCTATCGGTAGGGGATAAATGTCTTGGGCGGTAAAACTCAGAATCATTTTTTTCTTTTCGCTTTTTTTTATCACCGCATTCCGAAAGCCAAAACCTATTTTTTTCCCTCGATCTGGTCGTATGGGGGCTGCTGCTCTGCATTGAGTTCTATTGGTTGCATTGTTTTTGGTACAAGTAGTGAATAGCTTTCATTAAAGGGGTCTTCTTAACTATTGGAGAGATTTCCTGAGGATAGGTCATCAGTAGTCGATCGGCGGGGTCCATCATTTGCGATCCGCACTGCAGCCCCAATGCCCGCCCCACATGCCGTTCGTGTGACCACTCAGCCACTCACAGGTTTCAGCGGCCGTAAAAGAATCACTGCTGAAGCCGGGTCACTTTTTTTTCATGCCCCAGAAAACCCCTTTAAAAAGTTCTTGTAAGCAAGTGAACTGATGATGTGCCACAGTGCGCCCCCTACAGAGAAAGATGTGGCTGGCATACTGCGCCCCCTGGCACCACCAGGATTTACTTTTGTATACATATTGTACAGCGCTGCACAACGATTGTCATCATCCATATAAGAGATATCTATGCAGCCATGCCTGCCCGGAAAGGGCTGATAACAGGGTATAATAGCACGAAGGCACCTGTCCTGCACTCAGCACATGCAGACAGAACTACATCTCCCATGAAGCCTTGCGGCGGGGTCCATCCGGGTGTTATGCCTGTGTTATGAGTAAGCTGGGAGGCGGCTGTTGCTTCACCCGGTGGCCCCGCGAGCGGAGAGGTCAGCAGGTCATTAGTGTTGTGTGGCGGCCAGGAGCCACAAGTCAGGCATGTGTGCGGACAGCCCTGCCAGGACCCCGGGCTTCATGTGTCACTGAGAGAGCGGCGCTGGGGGAGACCGCAGGGTGAGAGCGACGGGAGAGACAGACGGGAGAGACAGACCCTGTGCGGGAGAGACAGACCCTGTGCGGGAGAGACAGACCCTCTGGGGGAGAGACAGATACTGTGCGGGAGAGACAGACCCTGTGCGGGAGAGACAGACGGGAGAGACAGGCTTACAATGTAGGAGAGGGCACACTCAGGGGAGAGACGGGCTTATAATACAGGAGAGGGCACACTCAGGGGAGACAGGCTTATATTATAGGAGAGGGCACACTCAGGGGAGACAGGCTTATAATGTAGGAGAGGGCACACTCAGGAGAGACAGGCTCATATAGGAGAGGGCACACTCAGGGGAGACAGGCTTATAATATAGGAGAGGGTACACTCAGGGGAGACAGGCTTATAATATAGGAGAGGGCACACTCAGGGGAGACAGGCTTATAATACAGGAGAGGGCACACTCAGGAGAGACAGGCTTATAATGTAGGAGAGGGCACACTCAGGGGAGACAGGCTTATAATATAGGAGAGGGCACACTCAGGAGAGGCAGGCTTATAATGTAGGAGAGGGCACACTCAGGGGAGACAGGCTTATAATGTAGGAGAGGGCACACTCAGGAGAGACAGGCTTATAATGTAGGAGAGGGCACACTCAGGGGAGACAGGCTTATAATATAGGAGAGGGCACACTCAGGAGAGGCAGGCTTATAATGTAGGAGAGGGCACACTCAGGGGAGACAGGCTTATAATGTAGGAGAGGGCACACTCAGAAGAGACAGGCTTATAATATAGCAGAGGGCACACTCAGGGGAGACAGGCTTATAATATAGGAGAGGGCACACTCAGGAGAGGCAGGCTTATAATGTAGGAGAGGGCACACTCAGAAGAGACAGGCTTATAATATAGGAGAGGGCACACTCAGGGGAGACAGGCTTATAATATAGGAGAGGGCACACTCAGGGGAGACAGGCTTATAATATAGGAGAGGGCACACTCAGGGGAGACAGGCTCCTTACACAGGAGAGGGCACACTCGGGGGAGACAGGCTTATAATATAGGAGAGGGCACACTCGGGGGAGATAGGCTTATAATTTAGGAGAGGGCACACTCGGGGGAGATAGGCTTATAATTTAGGAGAGGGCACACTCAGGAGAGACAGGCTTATAATGTAGGAGAGGTCACACTCGGGGGAGATAGGCTTATAATTTAGGAGAGGGCACACTCGGGGGAGATAGGCTTATAATGTAGGAGAGGGCACACTCAGGGGAGACAGGCTTATAATTTAGGAGAGGGCACACTCAGGAGAGACAGGCTTATAATATAGGAGAGGGCACACTCGGGGGAGATAGGCTTATAATTTAGGAGAGGGCACACTCGGGGGAGATAGGCTTATAATGTAGGAGAGGGCACACTCGGGGGAGACAGGCTTATAATGTAGGAGAGGGCACACTCAGGGGAGACAGGCTTATAATATAGGAGAGGGCACACTCAGGAGAGACAGGCTTATAATATAGGAGAGGGCACACTCGGGGGAGACAGGCTTATAATATAGGAGAGGGCACACTCGGGGGAGACAGGCTTATAATATAGGAGAGGGCACACTCAGGGGAGACAGGCTTATAATGTAGGAGAGGGCACACTCAGAAGAGACAGGCTTATAATATAGGAGAGGGCACACTCAGGGGAGACAGGCTTATAATATAGGAGAGGGCACACTCAGGGGAGACAGGCTTATAATATAGGAGAGGGCACACTCAGGGGAGACAGGCTCCTTACACAGGAGAGGGCACACTCGGGGGAGACAGGCTTATAATATAGGAGAGGGCACACTCGGGGGAGATAGGCTTATAATTTAGGAGAGGGCACACTCGGGGGAGATAGGCTTATAATTTAGGAGAGGGCACACTCAGGAGAGACAGGCTTATAATGTAGGAGAGGTCACACTCGGGGGAGATAGGCTTATAATTTAGGAGAGGGCACACTCGGGGGAGATAGGCTTATAATGTAGGAGAGGGCACACTCAGGGGAGACAGGCTTATAATTTAGGAGAGGGCACACTCAGGAGAGACAGGCTTATAATATAGGAGAGGGCACACTCGGGGGAGATAGGCTTATAATTTAGGAGAGGGCACACTCGGGGGAGATAGGCTTATAATGTAGGAGAGGGCACACTCAGGGGAGACAGGCTTATAATGTAGGAGAGGGCACACTCAGGGGAGACAGGCTTATAATATAGGAGAGGGCACACTCAGGAGAGACAGGCTTATAATATAGGAGAGGGCACACTCGGGGGAGACAGGCTTATAATATAGGAGAGGGCACACTCGGGGGAGACAGGCTTATAATATAGGAGAGGGCACACTCGGGGGAGACAGGCTTATAATATAGGAGAGGGCACACTCAGGGGAGACAGGCTTATAATATAGGAGAGGGCACACTCAGGGGAGACAGGCTTATAATGTAGGAGATGGCACACTCAGGGGAGACAGGCTTATAATATAGGAGAGGGCACACTCAGGGGAGAGACGGGCTTATAATATAGGAGAGGGCACACTCAGGAGAGACAGGCTTACGTAGGAGAGGGCACACTCAGGGGAGACAGGCTTATAATGTAGGAGAGGGCACACTCAGGGGAGACAGGCTTATAATATAGGAGAGGGCACACTCAGGGGAGACAGGTTTATAATATAGGAGAGGGCACACTCAGGAGAGACAGGCTTATAATATAGGAGAGGGCACACTCAGGGGAGAGACGGGCTTATAATATAGGAGAGGGCACACTCAGGAGAGACAGGCTTACGTAGGAGAGGGCACACTCAGGGGAGACAGGCTTATAATGTAGGAGAGGGCACACTCAGGAGAGACAGGCTTATAATATAGGAGAGGGCACACTCGGGGGAGACAGGCTTATAATATAGGAGAGGGCACACTCGGGGGAGACAGGCTTATAATATAGGAGAGGGCACACTCAGGGGAGACAGGCTTATAATATAGGAGAGGGCACACTCAGGGGAGACAGGCTTATAATGTAGGAGATGGCACACTCAGGGGAGAGACAGGCTTATAATACAGGAGAGGGCACACTCAGGGGAGACAGGCTTATAATATAGGAGAGGGCACACTCAGGAGAGACAGGCTTATAATATAGGAGAGGGCACACTCAGGAGAGACAGGCTTATAATATAGGAGAGGGCACACTCGGGGGAGACAGGCTTATAATATAGGAGAGGGCACACTCGGGGGAGACAGGCTTATAATATAGGAGAGGGCACACTCAGGAGAGACAGGCTTATAATATAGGAGACTGCAGACTGGGGAAACAGGCTTATAATATAGGAGAGGGCACACTCGGGGGAGACAGGCTTATAATATAGGAGAGGGCACACTCAGGGGAGACAGGCTTATAATATAGGAGAGGGCACACTCAGGAGAGACAGGCTTATAATATAGGAGAGGGCACACTCAGGAGAGACAGGCTTATAATATAGGAGAGGGCACACTCGGGGGAGACAGGCTTATAATATAGGAGAGGGCACACTCGGGGGAGACAGGCTTATAATATAGGAGAGGGCACACTCAGGGGAGACAGGCTTATAATATAGGAGAGGGCACACTCAGGGGAGACAGGCTTATAATATAGGAGAGGGCACACACGGGGGAGACAGGCTTATAATACAGGAGAGGGCACACTCAGGGGAGACAGGCTTATAATACAGGAGAGGGCACACTCAGGGGAGACAGGCTTATAATACAGGAGAGGGCACACTCAGGGGAGACAGGCTTATAATACAGGAGAGGGCACACTCAGGAGAGACAGGCTTATAATATAGGAGAGGGCACACTCAGGGGAGACAGGCTTATAATACAGCAGAGGGCACACTCAGGGGAGACAGGCTTATAATGTAGGAGAGGGCACACTCGGGAGACAGGCTTATAATGTAGGAGAGGGCACACTCAGGGGAGACAGGCTCATAATATAGGAGAGGGCACACTCAGTCGAGACAGGCTTATAATGTAGGAGAGGGCACACTCAGGGGAGACAGGCTCATAATATAGGAGAGGGCACACTCAGGGGAGACAGGCTTATAATATAGGAGAGGGCACACTCAGTCGAGACAGGCTTATAATATAGGAGAGGGCACACTCAGTCGAGACAGGGTTATAATATAGGAGAGGGCACACTCAGGGGAGACAGGCTTATAATATAGGAGAGGGCACACTCGGGGGAGACAGGGTTATAATATAGGAGAGGGCACACTCAGTCGAGACAGGGTTATAATATAGGAGAGGTCACACTCAGGGGAGACAGGCTTATAATGTAGGAGAGGGCACACTCAGGGGAGACAGGCTTATAATGTAGGAGAGGGCACACTCAGGGGAGACAGGGTTATAATGTAGCAGAGGGCACACTCGGAAGAGACAGGCTTATAATGTTGGAGAGGGCACACTCGGAAGAGACAGGCTTATAATGTAGGAGAGGGCACACTCGGAAGAGACAGGTTTATAATGTAGGAGAGGGCACACTCGGAAGAGACAGGTTTATAATGTAGGAGAGGGCACACTCGGAAGAGACAGGCTTATTATGTAGGAGAGGGCACACTCGGGAGACAGGCTTATAATATAGGAGAGGGCACACTCAGGGGAGACAGGGTTATAATGTAGCAGAGGGCACACTCAGGAGAAACAGGCTTATAATGTAGGCGAGGGCACACTCAGGGGAGACAGGCTTATAATATAGGAGAGGGCACACTCAGGGGAGACAGGCTTATAATGTAGGAGAGGGTACACTCAGGGGAGACAGGCTTATAATATAGGAGAGGGCACACTCGGGAGAGACAGGCTAATAATGTAGGAGAGGGCACACTCGGGACAGACAGGCTTATAATGTAGGAGAGGGCACACTCGGGACAGACAGGCTTATAATGTTGGAGAGGGCACACTTGGGAGAGACAGGCTTATAATGTAGGAGAGGTCACACTTGGGAGAAACAGGCTTATAATGTAGGAGAGGGCACACTCAGGGGAGACAGGGTTATAATGTAGGAGAGGGTACACTCGGGAGAGACAGGCTTATAATGTAGCAGAGGGCACACTCAGGGGAGACAGGGTTATAATGTAGGAGAGGGCACACTCAGGGGAGACAGGCTTATAATATAGGAGAGGGCACACTCAGGGGAGACAGGCTCATAATATAGGAGAGGGCACACTCAGGGGAGAGAGGCTCATAATATAGGAGAGGGCACACTCAGGGGAGAGAGGCTTATAATGTAGGAGAGGGCACACTCAGGGGAGACAGGCTTATAATGTAGGAGAGGGCACACTCAGGGGAGATAGGCTTATAATGTAGGAGAGGGCACACTCAGGGGAGATAGGCTTATAATGTAGGAGAGGGCACACTCAGGGGAGACAGGCTTATAATGTAGGAGAGGGCACACTCAGGAGGGACAGGCTCATGGCAGAGGGCACACTCAGGGGAGACAGGCTTATAATATAGGAGAGGGCACACTCAGGAGAGACAGGCTTATAATATAGGAGAGGGCACACTCAGGGGAGACAGGCTTATAATATAGGAGAGGGCACACTCAGGGGAGACAGGCTCCTTACACAGGAGAGGGCACACTCGCGAGAGACAGGCTCCTTACACAGGAGAGGGCACACTCGCGAGAGACAGGCTCCTTACACAGGAGAGGGCACACTCGCGAGAGACAGGCTCCTTACACAGGAGAGGGCACACTCGCGAGAGACAGGCTCCTTACACAGAAAAGGGCACACTCGCTAGTGACAGGCTCATTACACAGGAGAGGGCACACTCGGCATAAACTGATGAGGTATAGGAGACATCACACTCAGAAGACACAGGCTCATTGTAGAGGAGAGGGCACACTCGGGAGGGACAGGCGCATGGCAGAGGGCACACTCGGGAGGGACAGGCGCATGGCAGAGGGCACACCCGCGAGAGACAGGCTCCTTACACATGAAAGGGCACAGTCGCTAGTGACAGGCTCATTACACAGGAGAGGGCACACTCGCTAGTGACAGGCTCATTACACAGGAGAGGGCACACTCGCTAGTGACAGGCTCATTACACAGGACAGGGCACACTCGGCATAAACTGATGAGGTATAGGAGACATCACACTCAGAAGACACAGGCTCATTGTAGAGGAGAGGGCACACTCGGGAGGGACAGGCGCATGGCAGAGGGCACACTCGGGAGGGACAGGCCCGTGGCAGATGGCACACTCGGGAGGGACAGGCCCGTGGCAGAGGGCACACTCGGGAGGGACAGGCCCGTGGCAGAGGGCACACTCGGGAGGGACAGGCCCGTGGCAGAGGGCACACTCGGGAGGGACAGGCCCGTGGCAGAGGGCACACTCGGGAGGGACAGGCCCGTGGCAGAGGGCACACTCGGGAGGGACAGGCCCGTGGCAGAGGGCACACTCGGGAGGGACAGGCCCGTGGCAGAGGGCACACTCGGGAGAGACAGGCTGGTGGGAGGGGGCACACTCGGGAGAGACAGAGGCTCGAGGGAGGGGGCACACTCGGGAGAGACAGAGGCTCGAGGGAGGGGGCACACTCGGGAGAGACAGAGGCTCGAGGGAGGGGGCACACTCGGGAGAGACAGAGGCTCGAGGGAGGGGGCACACTCGGGAGAGACAGAGGCTCGAGGGAGGGGGCACACTCGGGAGAGACAGAGGCTCGAGGGAGGGGGCACACTCGGGAGAGACAGAGGCTCGAGGGAGGGGGCACACTCGGGAGAGACAGAGGCTCGAGGGAGGGGGCACACTCGGGA
This sequence comes from Eleutherodactylus coqui, assembly GCF_035609145.1. Classification (NCBI taxonomy): domain Eukaryota; kingdom Metazoa; phylum Chordata; class Amphibia; order Anura; family Eleutherodactylidae; genus Eleutherodactylus; species Eleutherodactylus coqui. Next base: position 313,791,986 of record NC_089839.1, read on the forward strand.
GAGACAGAGGCTCGAGGGAGGGGGCACACTCGGGAGAGACAGAGGCTCGAGGGAGGGGGCACAGTCGAGAGAGACAGGCTCGTGGGAGAGGGCACACTCCAGAGAGACAGAGGCTCGAGGGAGGGGGCACACTCGAGAGAGACAGGCTCGTGGGAGAGGGCACAGTCGAGAGAGACAGGCTCGTGGGAGAGGGCACACTCGAGAGAGACAGGCTCGTGGGAGAGGGCACACTCGGGAGAGACAGGCTGGTGGGAGGGGGCACACTCGGGAGAGACAGAGGCTCGAGGGAGGGGGCACACTCGGGAGAGACAGAGGCTCGAGGGAGGGGGCACACTCGGGAGAGACAGAGGCTCGAGGGAGGGGGCTCACTCGGGAGAGACAGAGGCTCGAGGGAGGGGGCTCACTCGGGAGAGACAGAGGCTCGAGGGAGGGGGCACACTCGGGAGAGACAGAGGCTCGAGGGAGGGGGCACACTCGGGAGAGACAGAGGCTCGAGGGAGGGGGCACACTCGGGAGAGACAGAGGCTCGAGGGAGGGGGCACACTCGGGAGAGACAGAGGCTCGAGGGAGGGGGCACACTCGGGAGAGACAGAGGCTCGAGGGAGGGGGCACACTCGGGAGAGACAGAGGCTCGAGGGAGGGGGCACACTCGGGAGAGACAGAGGCTCGAGGGAGGGGGCACACTCGGGAGAGACAGAGGCTCGAGGGAGGGGGCACACTCGGGAGAGACAGAGGCTCGAGGGAGGGGGCACACTCGGGAGAGACAGAGGCTCGAGGGAGGGGGCTCACTCGGGAGAGACAGAGGCTCGAGGGAGGGGGCACACTCGGGAGAGACAGGCTCGAGGGAGGGGGCACACTCGGGAGAGACAGGCTCGTGGGAGGGGGCACAGTCGAGAGAGACAGGCTCGTGGGAGAGGGCACAGTCGAGAGAGACAGGCTCGTGGGAGAGGGCACAGTCGAGAGAGACAGGCTCGTGGGAGAGGGCACACTCGAGAGAGACAGGCTGGTGGGAGAGGGCACACTCGGGAGAGACAGAGGCTCGAGGGAGGGGGCACAGTCGAGAGAGACAGGCTCGTGGGAGAGGGCACACTCGAGAGAGACAGAGGCTCGAGGGAGGGGGCACACTCGAGAGAGACAGGCTCGTGGGAGAGGGCACAGTCGAGAGAGACAGGCTCGTGGGAGAGGGCACAGTCGAGAGAGACAGGCTGGTGGGAGGGGGCACACTCGGGAGAGACAGGCTGGTGGGAGGGGGCACACTCGGGAGAGACAGAGGCTCGAGGGAGGGGGCACACTCGGGAGAGACAGAGGCTGGTGGGAGGGGGCACACTCGGGAGAGACAGGCTGGTGGGAGGGGGCACACTCGGGAGAGACAGAGGCTCGAGGGAGGGGGCACACTCGGGAGAGACAGAGGCTCGAGGGAGGGGGCACACTCGGGAGAGACAGAGGCTCGAGGGAGGGGGCACACTCGGGAGAGACAGAGGCTCGAGGGAGGGGGCACACTCGGGAGAGACAGAGGCTCGAGGGAGGGGGCACACTCGGGAGAGACAGAGGCTCGAGGGAGGGGGCACACTCGGGAGAGACAGAGGCTCGAGGGAGGGGGCACACTCGGGAGAGACAGAGGCTCGAGGGAGGGGGCACACTCGGGAGAGACAGAGGCTCGAGGGAGGGGGCACACTCGGGAGAGACAGAGGCTCGAGGGAGGGGGCACACTCGGGAGAGACAGAGGCTCGAGGGAGGGGGCACACTCGGGAGAGACAGAGGCTCGAGGGAGGGGGCACACTCGGGAGAGACAGAGGCTCGAGGGAGGGGGCACACTCGGGAGAGACAGAGGCTCGAGGGAGGGGGCACACTCGGGAGAGACAGAGGCTCGAGGGAGGGGGCACACTCGGGAGAGACAGAGGCTCGAGGGAGGGGGCACACTCGGGAGAGACAGAGGCTCGAGGGAGGGGGCACACTCGGGAGAGACAGAGGCTCGAGGGAGGGGGCACACTCGGGAGAGACAGAGGCTCGAGGGAGGGGGCACACTCGGGAGAGACAGAGGCTCGAGGGAGGGGGCACACTCGGGAGAGACAGAGGCTCGAGGGAGGGGGCACACTCGGGAGAGACAGAGGCTCGAGGGAGGGGGCACACTCGGGAGAGACAGAGGCTCGAGGGAGGGGGCACACTCGGGAGAGACAGAGGCTCGAGGGAGGGGGCACACTCGGGAGAGACAGAGGCTCGAGGGAGGGGGCACACTCGGGAGAGACAGAGGCTCGAGGGAGGGGGCACACTCGGGAGAGACAGAGGCTCGAGGGAGGGGGCACACTCGGGAGAGACAGAGGCTCGAGGGAGGGGGCACACTCGGGAGAGACAGAGGCTCGAGGGAGGGGGCACACTCGGGAGAGACAGAGGCTCGAGGGAGGGGGCACACTCGGGAGAGACAGAGGCTCGAGGGAGGGGGCACACTCGGGAGAGACAGAGGCTCGAGGGAGGGGGCACACTCGGGAGAGACAGAGGCTCGAGGGAGGGGGCACACTCGGGAGAGACAGAGGCTCGAGGGAGGGGGCACACTCGGGAGAGACAGAGGCTCGAGGGAGGGGGCACACTCGGGAGAGACAGAGGCTCGAGGGAGGGGGCACACTCGGGAGAGACAGAGGCTCGAGGGAGGGGGCACACTCGGGAGAGACAGAGGCTCGAGGGAGGGGGCACACTCGGGAGAGACAGAGGCTCGAGGGAGGGGGCACACTCGGGAGAGACAGAGGCTCGAGGGAGGGGGCACACTCGGGAGAGACAGAGCCTCGAGGGAGGGGGCACACTCGGGAGAGACAGAGGCTCGAGGGAGGGGGCACATCGGGGGAGAGGGAGAGGGCACACTCGGGGGAGAGAGGCTCGTGGGAGAGGGCACACTCGGGGGAGAGAGGCTCGTGGGAGAGGGCACACTCGTTGGAGAGGGCACACTCTGGGGAGAGAGGCTCGTGGGAGAGGGCACACTCTGGGGAGAGAGGCTCGTGGGAGAGAGGCTCGTGGGAGAGAGGCTCGTGGGAGAGGGCACACTCGGGGGAGAGAGGCTCGTGGGAGGGGGCACACCCGGGGGAGACAGGCTGGTGGGAGAGGGCACACTCGGGAGAGACAGGCTGGTGGGAGAGGGCACACTCGGGAGCAACTGATGTGATATAGTAGAGTGCACACTTGGAAGAGACAGGTTCATTCGACTGGATAGTGTGCATGGGAGAGACAGGTTTATAAAAGAGAGTGCACATTCACTAGAGACAGGCTTATTATGCAGAGGAGTGAACATTCTGAGACAGGCTCATTGTACAGGACAGAGCACACCCAGGAGTGACTGATGCTGTACAGAAGAGTGCAGACTCGGGAGAGACAGGCTTATAATATAGGAGACTGCAGACTGGGGAGAGACGGGCTTATAATATAGGAGAGGGCACACTCAGGAGAGACAGGCTTATAATGTAGGAGAGGGCACACTCAGGAGAGACAGGCTTATAATGTAGGAGAGGGCACACTCAGGAGAGACAGGCTTATAATGTAGGAGAGGGCACACTCAGGAGAGACAGGCTTATAATATAGGAGACTGCAGACTGGGGAGAAACGGGCTTATAATATAGGAGACTGCAGACTGGGGAGAGACGGGTTTATAATATAGGAGACTGCAGACTGGGGAGAGACGGGCTACTAATGTAGGAGACTGCAGACTGGGGAGAGACGGGCTTATAATATAGGAGACTGCAGACTGGGGAGAGACGGGCTTATAATATAGGAGACTGCAGACTGGGGAGAGACAGGCTACTTATATAGGAGACTGCAGACTGGGGAGAGACGGGCTTATAATGTAGGAGACTGCAGACTGGGGAGAGACAGGCTTCTTATATAGGAGACTGCAGACTGGGGAGAGACGGGTTTATAATATAGGAGACTGCAGACTGGGGAGAGACGGGCTACTAATGTAGGAGACTGCAGACTGGGGAGAGACAGGCTTATAATGTAGGAGACTGCAGACTGGGGAGAGACGGGCTTATAATATAGGAGACTGCAGACTGGGGAGAGACGGGCTTATAATATAGGAGACTGCAGACTGGGGAGAGACGGGCTTATAATATAGGAGACTGCAGACTGGGGAGAGACGGGCTTATAATATAGGAGACTGCAGACTGGGGAGAGACGGGCTTATAATATAGGAGACTGCAGACTGGGGAGAGACGGGCTTATAATATAGGAGACTGCAGACTGGGGAGAGACGGGCTTATAATATAGGAGACTGCAGACTGGGGAGAGACGGGCTTATAATATAGGAGACTGCAGACTGGGGAGAGACGGGCTTATAATATAGGAGACTGCAGACTGGGGAGAGACGGGCTTATAATATAGGAGACTGCAGACTGGGGAGAGACGGGTTTATAATATAGGAGACTGCAGACTGGGGAGAGACGGGCTACTAATGTAGGAGACTGCAGACTGGGGAGAGACGGGCTTATAATGTAGGAGACTGCAGACTGGGGAGAGACGGGCTTCTTATATAGGAGACTGCAGACTGGGGAGAGACGGGTTTATAATATAGGAGACTGCAGACTGGGGAGAGACGGGCTACTAATGTAGGAGACTGCAGACTGGGGAGAGACGGGCTTATAATATAGGAGACTGCAGACTGGGGAGAGACGGGCTTATAATATAGGAGACTGCAGACTGGGGAGAGACGGGCTTATAATATAGGAGACTGCAGACTGGGGAGAGACGGGCTTATAATATAGGAGACTGCAGACTGGGGAGAGACGGGCTTATAATATAGGAGACTGCAGACTGGGGAGAGACGGGCTTATAATATAGGAGACTGCAGACTGGGGAGAGACGGGCTTATAATGTAGGAGACTGCAGACTGGGGAGAGACGGGCTTATAATATAGGAGACTGCAGACTGGGGAGAGACGGGCTTATAATATGGGAGACTGCAGACTGGGGAGAGACGGGCTTCTTATATAGGAGACTGCAGACTGGGGAGAGACGGGTTTATAATATAGGAGACTGCAGACTGGGGAGAGACGGGCTACTAATGTAGGAGACTGCAGACTGGGGAGTGACGGGCTTATAATATAGGAGACTGCAGACTGGGGAGAGACGGGCTTATAATATAGGAGACTGCAGACTGGGGAGAGACGGGCTTATAATATAGGAGACTGCAGACTGGGGAGAGACGGGCTTATAATATAGGAGACTGCAGACTGGGGAGAGACGGGCTTATAATATAGGAGACTGCAGACTGGGGAGAGACGGGCTTATAATATAGGAGACTGCAGACTGGGGAGAGACGGGCTTATAATATAGGAGACTGCAGACTGGGGAGAGACGGGCTTATAATATAGGAGACTGCAGACTGGGGAGAGACGGGCTTATAATATAGGAGACTGCAGACTGGGGAGAGACAGGTTTATAATATAGGAGACTGCAGACTGGGGAGAGACGGGCTTATAATATAGGAGACTGCAGACTGGGGAGAGACAGGTTTATAATATAGGAGACTGCAGACTGGGGAGAGACGGGCTACTAATGTAGGAGACTGCAGACTGGGGAGAGACGGGCTTATAATATAGGAGACTGCAGACTGGGGAGAGACGGGCTTATAATATAGGAGACTGCAGACTGGGGAGAGACGGGCTTATAATGTAGGAGACTGCAGACTGGGGAGAGACAGGCTTCTTATATAGGAGACTGCAGACTGGGGAGAGACGGGTTTATAATATAGGAGACTGCAGACTGGGGAGAGACGGGCTACTAATGTAGGAGACTGCAGACTGGGGAGAGACGGGCTTATAATACAGGAGACTGCAGACTGGGGAGAAATGGGCTTATAATATAGGAGACTGCAGACTGGGGAGAGACGGGCTTATAATATAAGAGACTGCAGACTGGGGAGAGACAGGCTTATAATATAGGAGACTGCAGACTGGGGAGAAATGGGCTTATAATATAGGAGACTGCAGACTGGGGAGAGACGGGCTTATAATGTAGGAGACTGCAGACTGGGGAGATACGGGCTTATAATATAGGAGACTGCAGACTGGGGAGAGACGGGTTTATAATATAGGAGACTGCAGACTGGGGAGAGACGGGCTACTAATGTAGGAGACTGCAGACTGGGGAGAAATGGGCTAATAATATAGGAGACTGCAGACTGGGGAGAGACGGGCTTATAATACAGGAGACTGCAGACTGGGGAGAGACAGGCTTATAATATAGGAGACTGCAGACTGGGGAGAGACGGGCTTATAATATAAGAGACTGCAGACTGGGGAGAGACGGGCTTATAATATAAGAGACTGCAGACTGGGGAGAGACGGGCTTATAATATAGGAGACTGCAGACTGGGGAGAGACGGGCTTATAATATAAGAGACTGCAGACTGGGGAGAGACGGGCTTATAATATAAGAGACTGCAGACTGGGGAGAGACGGGCTTATAATATAGGAGACTGCAGACTGGGGAGAGACGGGTTTATAATATAGGAGACTGCAGACTGGGGAGAGACGGGCTACTAATGTAGGAGACTGCAGACTGGGGAGAGACGGGCTTATAATATAGGAGACTGCAGACTGGGGAGAGATGGGCTTATAATATAGGAGACTGCAGACTGGGGAGAGACGGGCTTATAATGTAGGAGACTGCAGACTGGGGAGAGACAGGCTTATAATATAGGAGACTGCAGACTGGGGAGAGACGGGCTACTAATGTAGGAGACTGCAGACTGGTGAGAGACGGGCTACTAATGTAGGAGACTGCAGACGGGAGAAATGGGCTTATAATATAGGAGACTGCAGACTGGGGAGAGACGGGCTTATAATATGGGAGACTGCAGACTGGGGAGAGACGGGCTTATAATGTAGGAGACTGCAGACTGGGGAGAGACGGGCTACTTATATAGGAGACTGCAGACTGGGGAGAAACGGGCTTATAATATAGGAGACTGCAGACTGGGGAGAGACGGGCTTATAATATGGGAGACTGCAGACTGGGGAGAGACGGGCTTATAATGTAGGAGACTGCAGACTGGGGAGAGACAGGCTTCTTATATAGGAGACTGCAGACTGGGGAGAGACGGGTTTATAATATAGGAGACTGCAGACTGGGGAGAGACGGGCTACTTATATAGGAGACTGCAGACTGGGGAGAGACAGGCTTATAATATAGGAGACTGCAGACTGGGGAGAGACGGGCTTATAATATAGGAGACTGCAGACTGGGGAGAGACGGGCTTATAATATAGGAGACTGCAGACTGGGGAGAGACGGGCTTATAATATAGGAGACTGCAGACTGGGGAGAGACGGGCTTATAATATAGGAGACTGCAGACTGGGGAGAGACGGGCTTATAATATAGGAGACTGCAGACTGGGGAGAGACGGGCTTATAATATAGGAGACTGCAGACTGGGGAGAGACGGGCTTATAATATAGGAGACTGCAGACTGGGGAGAGACGGGCTTATAATATAGGAGACTGCAGACTGGGGAGAGACGGGCTTATAATGTAGGAGACTGCAGACTGGGGAGAGACGGGCTTATAATATAGGAGACTGCAGACTGGGGAGAGACGGGCTTATAATATGGGAGACTGCAGACTGGGGAGAGACGGGCTTCTTATATAGGAGACTGCAGACTGGGGAGAGACGGGTTTATAATATAGGAGACTGCAGACTGGGGAGAGACGGGCTACTAATGTAGGAGACTGCAGACTGGGGAGTGACGGGCTTATAATATAGGAGACTGCAGACTGGGGAGAGACGGGCTTATAATATAGGAGACTGCAGACTGGGGAGAGACGGGCTTATAATATAGGAGACTGCAGACTGGGGAGAGACGGGCTTATAATATAGGAGACTGCAGACTGGGGAGAGACGGGCTTATAATATAGGAGACTGCAGACTGGGGAGAGACGGGCTTATAATATAGGAGACTGCAGACTGGGGAGAGACAGGTTTATAATATAGGAGACTGCAGACTGGGGAGAGACGGGCTTATAATATAGGAGACTGCAGACTGGGGAGAGACAGGTTTATAATATAGGAGACTGCAGACTGGGGAGAGACGGGCTTATAATATAGGAGACTGCAGACTGGGGAGAGACGGGCTTATAATGTAGGAGACTGCAGACTGGGGAGAGACAGGCTTCTTATATAGGAGACTGCAGACTGGGGAGAGACGGGTTTATAATATAGGAGACTGCAGACTGGGGAGAGACGGGCTACTAATGTAGGAGACTGCAGACTGGGGAGAGACGGGCTTATAATATAGGAGACTGCAGACTGGGGAGAAATGGGCTTATAATATAGGAGACTGCAGACTGGGGAGAGACGGGCTTATAATATAAGAGACTGCAGACTGGGGAGAGACAGGCTTATAATATAGGAGACTGCAGACTGGGGAGAAATGGGCTTATAATATAGGAGACTGCAGACTGGGGAGAGACGGGCTTATAATGTAGGAGACTGCAGACTGGGGAGAGACGGGCTTATAATACAGGAGACTGCAGACTGGGGAGAGACAGGCTTATAATATAGGAGACTGCAGACTGGGGAGAGACGGGCTTATAATATAAGAGACTGCAGACTGGGGAGAGACGGGCTTATAATATAAGAGACTGCAGACTGGGGAGAGACGGGCTTATAATATAGGAGACTGCAGACTGGGGAGAGACGGGCTTATAATATAAGAGACTGCAGACTGGGGAGAGACGGGCTTATAATATAAGAGACTGCAGACTGGGGAGAGACGGGCTTATAATATAGGAGACTGCAGACTGGGGAGAGACGGGCTTATAATATAGGAGACTGCAGACTGGGGAGAGATGGGCTTATAATATAGGAGACTGCAGACTGGGGAGAGACGGGCTTATAATGTAGGAGACTGCAGACTGGGGAGAGACAGGCTTATAATATAGGAGACTGCAGACTGGGGAGAGACGGGCTACTAATGTAGGAGACTGCAGACTGGTGAGAGACGGGCTACTAATGTAGGAGACTGCAGACGGGAGAAATGGGCTTATAATATAGGAGACTGCAGACTGGGGAGAGACGGGCTTATAATATGGGAGACTGCAGACTGGGGAGAGACGGGCTTATAATGTAGGAGACTGCAGACTGGGGAGAGACGGGCTACTTATATAGGAGACTGCAGACTGGGGAGAAACGGGCTTATAATATAGGAGACTGCAGACTGGGGATAGACGGGCTTATAATATGGGAGACTGCAGACTGGGGAGAGACGGGCTTATAATGTAGGAGACTGCAGACTGGGGAGAGACAGGCTTCTTATATAGGAGACTGCAGACTGGGGAGAGACGGGTTTATAATATAGGAGACTGCAGACTGGGGAGAGACGGGCTACTTATATAGGAGACTGCAGACTGGGGAGAGACAGGCTTATAATATAGGAGACTGCAGACTGGGGAGAGACGGGCTTATAATATAGGAGACTGCAGACTGGGGAGAGACGGGCTTATAATATAGGAGACTGCAGACTGGGGAGAGACGGGCTTATAATATAGGAGACTGCAGACTGGGGAGAGACGGGCTTATAATATAGGAGACTGCAGACTGGGGAGAGACGGGTTTATAATATAGGAGACTGCAGACTGGGGAGAGACGGGCTTATAATATAGGAGACTGCAGACTGGGGAGAGACGGGTTTATAATATAGGAGACTGCAGACTGGGGAGAGACGGGCTTATAATATAGGAGACTGCAGACTGGGGAGAAATGGGCTTATAATATAGGAGACTGCAGACTGGGGAGAGACAGGCTTATAATATAGGAGACTGCAGACTGGGGAGAGACGGGCTTATAATATAGGAGACTGCAGACTGGGGAGAAATGGGCTTATAATATAGGAGACTGCAGACTGGGGAGAGACGGGCTTATAATATAGGAGACTGCAGACTGGGGAGAGACGGGCTTATAATATAGGAGACTGCAGACTGGGGAGAGACAGGCTTATAATATAGGAGACTGCAGACTGGGGAGAGACGGGCTTATAATGTAGGAGACTGCAGACTGGGGAGAGACGGGTTTATAATATAGGAGACTGCAGACTGGGGAGAGACGGGCTTATAATATAGGAGACTGCAGACTGGGGAGAGACGGGCTTATAATGTAGGAGACTGCAGACTGGGGAGAGACGGGGTTATAATATAGGAGACTGCAGACTGGGGAGAGACGGGCTTATAATATAGGAGACTGCAGACTGGGGAGAGACGGGTTTATAATATAGGAGACTGCAGACTGGGGAGAGACGGGCTTATAATGTAGGAGACTGCAGACTGGGGAGAGACGGGCTTATAATATGGGAGACTGCAGACTGGGGAGAGACGGGCTTCTTATATAGGAGACTGCAGACTGGGGAGAGACGGGTTTATAATATAGGAGACTGCAGACTGGGGAGAGACGGGCTACTAATGTAGGAGACTGCAGACTGGGGAGAGACGGGCTTATAATATGGGAGACTGCAGACTGGGGAGAGACGGGCTTATAATGTAGGAGACTGCAGACTGGGGAGAGACGGGCTACTTATATAGGAGACTGCAGACTGGGGAGAGACAGGCTTATAATATAGGAGACTGCAGACTGGGGAGAGACGGGCTTATAATGTAGGAGACTGCAGACTGGGGAGAGACGGGGTTATAATATAGGAGACTGCAGACTGGGGAGAGACGGGCTTATAATGTAGGAGACTGCAGACTGGGGAGAGACGGGTTTATAATGTAGGAGACTGCAGACTGGGGAGAGACGGGCTTATAATGTAGGAGACTGCAGACTGGGGAGAGACGGGCTTATAATATAGGAGACTGCAGACTGGGGAGAGACGGGCTTATAATATAGGAGACTGCAGACTGGGGAGAGACAGGCTTATAATATAGGAGACTGCAGACTGGGGAGAGACAGGCTTATAATGTAGGAGACTGCAGACTGGGGAGAGACGGGCTTATAATATAGGAGACTGCAGACTGGGGAGAGACGGGTTTATAATATAGGAGACTGCAGACTGGGGAGAGACGGGCTTGTCCAGGAATTGCACACTGATCTGCTTGCACTTTCCGCAGGGTCGGCAGTCCTTGAGCAGCCGGGATACCTGCTGGTTGGCACTGCATGCGGAGTGGTGGGGGCACCTTCATCTGGGAGGCGGCTAGCAGCGCCCCCTCCCCTCTGGGCTGTGTGTGAGCCGCAATGAGATGAGCGGAGCTCGGATGGAGCGCAGCTCTGGGATGTGCTGATTCACTGTCATTCCCATCTGGAAGCACAAACGGATCCAGAATCACCTCCTCCCCCTCCCCCGGTCCAGAGATGGAGCGCAGGCAGGAGCAGCAGAGCCTGGACTTCACCATGGACAATGTGGAGAAAGTAAGTGACCATCTGTTATGGCAGATACCTTCCATGACAGTTACACCCACATGTATATCACCCAGTGCCAGGGCAGGTACACCCCATGTATATCACCCAGTGCCAGGGCAGGTACACCCCATGTATATCACCCAGTGCCAGGGCAGGTACACCCCATGTATATCACCCAGTGCCATGGCAGGTACATCCACATGTATATCACCCAGTGCCAGGGCAGGTACATCCACATGTATATCACCCAGTGCCAGGGCAAGTACATCCACATGTATATCACCCAGTGCCAGGGCAAGTACACCCACATGTATATCACCCAGTGCCAGGGCAAGTACACCCACATGTATATCACCCAGTGCCAGGGCAGGTACATCCCATGTATATCACCCAGTGCCAGGGCAGGTACGCCCCATGTATATCACCCAGTGCCAGGGCAGGTACATCCACATGTATATCACCCAGTGCCAGGGCAGGTACATCCACATGTATATCACCCAGTGCCAGGGCAGGTACATCCACATGTATATCACCCAGTGCCAGGGCAGGTACACCCCATGTATATCACCCAGTGCCAGGGCAGGTACACCCACATGTATATCACCCAGTGCCAGGGCAGGTACACCCACATGTATATCACCCAGTGCCAGGGCAAGTACACCCACATGTATATCACCCAGTGCTAGGGCAGGTACACCCACATGTATATCACCCAGTGCTAGGGCAGGTACATCCCATGTATATCACCCAGTGCTAGGGCAGGTACATCCCATGTATATCACCCAGTGCTAGGGCAAGTACACCCACATGTATATCACCCAGTGCCAGGGCAGGTACACCCCATGTATATCACCGAGTGCCGGGGGGGTAGGGGTACACCCCATTTATATCACCAAGTGCCAGGGCAGGTACATCCCATGTGTGTCACCCAGAGCCAGTGCAGGTACATCCCATGCGTCTCCCTCAGTGCCAGGGCAGGTGCACCCCATGCGTCTTCCTCAGTGCCAGGGCAGGTGCACCCCATGCGTCTTCCCCAGTGCCAGGGCAGGTGCACCCCATGCGTCTTCCCCAGTGCCAGGGCAGGTGCACCCCATGCGTCTTCCCCAGTGCCAGGGCAGGTGCACCCCATGCGTCTTCCCCAGTGCCAGGGCAGGTGCACCCCATGCGTCTTCCCCAGTGCCAGGGCAGGTGCACCCCATGCGTCTTCCCCAGTGCCAGGGCAGGTGCACCCCATGCGTCTTCCCCAGTGCCAGGGCAGACGCCTACCATGCATGTCTTCCCTAGTGCCAGGGCAGACGCCTCCCATGCGTGTCCCCCGGTGCCAGAGCAGACGCCTCCCATGCGTGTCCCCCGGTGCCAGGGCAGACGCCTCCCATGCGTGTCCCCCGGTGCCAGGGCACGTACACCCAATGTGCGTGTCCCCCGGTGCCAGGGCATATGCCTCCCATGTGTGTCCGCCCGTGTTCTGCTCTACCATCTTGCATCATAGATCGGCACGTGAAGCCCCCCAGGGTGCAGAGCTGCTATTCTACATAACTGCGCCTCACTGCTTCCTCTCTGCAGAGCGATGCTGGGTACAGCTGTGCCCGTCTGTGCCGCTGTATGGGAGGGGGATGGGTATTGTGTCATATCAGAAGTACATTTGGCTTTTGTTGTGAGCCTGGCGATGGTGGGGATATAATTCTGCACATGCCGCAGCAGGGGGTGAGCGCTGCTTGTGTAATCAGATGTGATAATGGAATACTGTCATTTCATGGTTATTCAGTAAAGGCCGTCTGTATCGGATTGGGGGGGTCATTAAATATGTCGCCAGAAAGGATCACTGTAGGAACGCTGATTATGATAAAATCTACATCTCAGAATGCAGCGATGCTGCAGTCCAGCCTCACACGGGTGTAAGCGGCCTGGCTCCAGGTTATGGCGCATCCCCGGGGGTCTCGCTGGGCTTCCTGATGTAAATTTTAGCGATCCGACCCTCGGGGGACCTCACTGCCGTCCTCTTGTGTCTTGGCAGCTGCAGGTTTCTTGCAGGAGCGTGCGGAGCATGTGGGTCTCGCTGTGACACCGAGCGACTTCCCTGATGCAACATGACATGACGTTACCCAGCGCTCCGGGGACATCAGCAGCTGTGTGACCCTCTCTCCCTCCTCCTGGTGACAGGATCCTCCTGGCACTGGGCATGAATGACATAAACAGCGCAGAGAGCTTGGCTCTAAGACACTAGAGGACCAATACCCTGCGCCCGCTAATACTGCGGATACAGGGGGGATATGGGGAGACTGCATGTAATATTGATGATGAGAAGTTAGTGCCTTCACCACCCATCATCATACATAGAATACAGAGCCGGGTGATGCAGGTTACCACGTACTTCATAGTGGGGGGGATTGATGGGCTCTCTTACTGTATTTCCCCATTAAAGGCCCTTTTACACGGGCTGAGAATTAGTATGTCGATCGGTGCTGTTCACATGCGGCAGACGATCGCTCATCTCCATATAGATGACATTTATCAGCACTTTGTGTTTACAAGTGTTTTCGCGTCCCTTTTTCATCGGCCGGCGATTGGGCACGAATGTTTGCCTCAAGGACATTCGTTTCCCATCGGCCCATGTAAAAGGGCCAACAAACACCTAGGGACTTGTTTGTTGGTGGATCGTGGCTTTTGGCTGCACATCTCTTAATGTCCATGGGCAGATCTGATTTGCAGAATCTGCGTTGGGAACCTGCGCGGAAGATCCGCATATCAAGCCGCCAACAGTGAAGCCTGGGGATCCGCACATGAATTAAAGCATGTGGACTTGATTTGCGGACCTTTTGGTCCAGAAAACAAATCGCAGCATTCTCCATTTCAGTGCGTTTCCCGCACGGACGGCTTCCATTGAAATCAATAAAAACCGTCCGATGCGCAGCCCGTTCGCAATTGAATTGCCACGGATTCCGCAAGAAATCAGAGTTTGAAAAAAGCTCCACTGCGCAGATGCGGCCGGCGCTTCCGCACACATCCGCAGTAAAGAAAATAGAAGACCCGGACAGGTTAAGCAGTGTCCTCTGCTGCGGGCTCCCGGACAGCTCCTCTCACCCCCGAACACTGCCACCCCTGAGAGTGCAGCGCACACCGTCACTGAGCTGCTGAGCGCGGCCGCTGGTCAGGTGATGCGGAGGTGGCAGCTCGCGGAGGTGGCAGCTCGCGGAGGTGGCAGCTCACGCCGGCGATTTGCTGTGCTTTTTCCATGTGGAATTTCCGCACATAAAATCTGGAGCGTTTATAGTAGCAGCGAAATGGATTCGACTTTCAGAATCTCTTCGACAGCAGACTAAATCTGCGCGGAAACTTCCTCCGGTGTGGATTTTAGAGTACCCGGCATTCAGTCTAGGTTGTGGTTTTTCAGTGCCAATTTCACCCTTACGGGTGAAACCTGCAGTAAGATTATGGTCACACAGTCAAAATCTGCAGCTTTCTGTTTTTGGCACACATTCGCACGCGGATTTAGTCCTGGTAAGCTCGGGGAAACGTACATTAAGGCGGTTTCACACGACAACAAAATCGTGCAATTTTTTTTTTCCACGATGCGACAGCGCTACAAATCGCATGTCTGTGAAGCCCCTGCTTTCCAATGGGTTCCTTCACATTAGAGATGTTTTGTAGGCTGCTACATTACGAGAATACAAAATCTACACGGCCTCGATATGCGATGTTTTGTAGTCCATGTTTTCCTATAAAGCCTTCCTTTAAAAAAAAAATACAATACATCACCTAAGAGGCGCTGTGTCGCACTTCTCCTTGCAGGTCCCGACACGCTTGTAGTCTTCCCCCAGTGCTTCCTGGTCAGGGGTTTAAAACTGCTGGCTCTGATTGGCTGAGCCGCGGAGCTAGAGAACCAATCCCTACAGCACTCAATGAACCAATCACAGCCGTTCAAGCAAGTGTGCTGGGGACCTGCAAGGAGAAGTGCAATCTTCTCGTGGCAATATCGGTGTCGGCCGTGTGAAGAAGGCCTAATGCTCAATCATCGGTCCGTGTAAAAGGGCCTTTTAAAATTTTTAAAAAGTTCCTGTCGTTGAGCCCTTTTGTTTGTTTCCTGTCATGTTGTTAGTGATGATATTGAAGTGCCCTTGACATATTACTCGCATCCGTTCGCTCCGCCTTATTTCGGCGAATGCTTTTAAGCACCAAATAACTTTTGTTCTAAGTAATGAATGTTCTTTGCGGTGTTTGATGTGTCGCTGTTTGTGTCTCCCGGTGTGCAGGCTCTTCACCAGTTGTACTACGATCCCAACATCGACAACAAGAACCTCGCTCAGAAGTGGTTGATGCAGGCGCAGCTGTCCCCGCAGGCCTGGCAGTTTAGTTGGCAGCTCCTGAATGGTGGCAAAGTACCAGAAATCCAATACTTTGGTGCCAGCGCGCTGCACATCAAGATATCTCGCTATTGGGGGGATATTCCCTCAGACCAGTATGAGACCCTCAAGTCACAACTCTTCTCACAGATCTCTGCCTTTGCCAGCAGCTCCAAGATTGTCCTCACCCGGCTCTGTGTGGCGCTCGCGTCATTGGCGCTGAACATGATGCCTGACTCTTGGCCGCACGCTGTACCAGACATGGTGCGGGTGTTTCAGACGGAGGACGGACAGACGGACGGCAGAGCTCGTTGTTTAGCACTTTTGGAATTGTTAACTGTTTTGCCTGAGGAATTCCAGACAAGCCGCCTCCCGCCTTACCGCAAAGGACAAGTGCGCAGCTGCCTGTCGCAGGAGTGCGCCTGCGTCTTCCCCTTGCTGCGGCAGCTCTTGCAGCAAAGTGACTCCCCAGGATTTGTTAAGCAGAAGGTGTTGAAGTGTTTTTCCAGTTGGGCTCAGCTGGGCATCCCCCTGACGGAGTGCGAGGAGCTCACCATGGCGGCATTCTCTGCTCTACGGGACCCCGAACTGTTTGACTCTGCAGTGGAGGCTTTAGTGAATACCATCTCTCAGCCTGATGCACAAAGGTCAGGTTCTACGTCGCTCTGGTCTTTCTAGAGGATTCTTATGTACCAACTCTGTATTTATTATGTCTAAATATCTGATGCGTTTATTGCCAGATGTTTGCTACATTCAAAAGTTCTAGCCGCCGTAGGGTTAATGGGCGGTCCGGACGTGTGGAAGTGAAGCTTGATTGGTCACATAATGAAGAGTTCTGCAACTTTGTAACAGACTTTTTTGTTTCACCTCCTTGTTTTTTATTTTTCCATTCAGAGATTGAAAACCTGTCCTAACTTGTCCTGCTCACACAGTTCATGGCTTCGTTACAGTGTATCAGTCTGGGGAGTCCGTTTAGTTAGAACTGTCACACAACTCTATCCTTGTGTACAGATTGCTCCTACCTATACTAATTTGTGTCTCGGATCAGGTAGGGCAGCGGTTTGTGGTAGTAGAACTGTCTAGCAGTGTGAAAAGGACTAGGCCAAGGTAGGTTTTTAGTCTCTGGATTGGAAAAAATGGCTTTCTTCACTGACATTAAGCAGAGGTCTTTAAAATGGTGAGGAATTTAAATACACTGCTTAATAAAGGGGTTCGCAGCCCCTGTTCATTTGCCCTTATTGGCCATATGAACATCCTTGGGACAGGTCCTCGGCTCCGGAACCCGCCTTTATTATCTCGTGCTGGCAGATTTGTGTTGCATGACAGCCATTCATCTGAATGGCCATCCTTCATATGCCAGGCTGGCACAGGTACCCCTGGCAAGATCTGCTGTTTTCCGAGTGTGCCAGGAGCGGAACCTGAGGTGATCAGATAGTCCCCTGAGGCGGCGTGTTCTGAAAGGGTTTGTCGCTGATGGTACAACCAATCTACTTTTCATCATGGATGCCGTGTAATACTTTAGTTCTGTGGGGAAGATGTGCCGATGTTTGTAGCTTCCTCTAGGTTCCCCTGCGAACATTACAGAGGTCTGTATTTGGAAAAGGGATTGTCTAGTCTTGAAAACCCTTTTAAGGGTTTGCCCATTAAAGACTAATTTATGGATAAGAGATACATGTCTGATTGCTTGGGGTCCTACTGCTGGGATTTCCACAAGGGTGCCAGCAATCGGACCCCCAGTGATTAGTCATGTATCCTCTATCATGTGGATCAGGGATAAATGTCATTAATGGGAAAACACCTTTAAGAGCTATGGGCGGAAGTTTTTTCTCTCTCTCTTAAAGGGGTTGTTCAGTTGTAAACTATTGATGGCCTATCCTCAGGACAGGCCATCAATAGTAGAACGGTAAGGTTC
Source organism: Eleutherodactylus coqui (assembly GCF_035609145.1). Taxonomy (NCBI): domain Eukaryota; kingdom Metazoa; phylum Chordata; class Amphibia; order Anura; family Eleutherodactylidae; genus Eleutherodactylus; species Eleutherodactylus coqui. The sequence goes on from NC_089839.1 coordinate 313,809,604, forward strand.
TGTCGCTCAGGACCCTCACCAATCAGCTGTATACCGGATCATTGCACTTATGCACTGAGCTGATTTCTGCAAGAAGCAGACAGCTTCATTCTAACTGTAGTGGCCAGCATTGGTACTGCAGGCCAAGTTCCCATTCGTTTCTGTGGAAGCTTGGCCTGCAATTCCAAGTATGCCCACTGCAGTAAGAACGGAGCAGTCTGTTGGACAACCCCTTTAAATTAATGTATTTTGTCTGACAATCATTTTTTCAACAGGGTTTAAATGGTCTAAACTGGAGGTAGTGTGTTAATGAGGGGGAGGAGCCAAGCAGATTGCGTCACAGTTTTATGGGGAGAGTCACAATAAGTTGTACATTTACATCTCTACTTCTTAGCTTAAGGGTTCATTCATATGTGGTGGAAATCCTGCAGCATTTCTGCATTGAAAACCTCGTAATTTGTGTGGATTTTGACTCGGATTTAGCTGCGTATCCGCTGATTTCATCCTCCACAGCGCTTCTCTCACCACGGAATACTGCGTGCTGCTAGCCCCGAGGACACAGCGCTCGCCATTACCTGGTAGCCACTACTGAGCCCCACCGCTGGTCAGGTGATGTGGAAGTGATGCCTGGCAGCCGTCCCAGTGCTTCTATAATGGAGGTGCGAAGTCGGCTGGAGATCTCTTCCAGCCCCCCTGTTTCATTTGCAGTAGCCAAGTAGTCGTTGGTAGAAGCCGCGGCGGAGCGGCGATGCTGTTATGGTCTGCCTGAAATATCTGATCAGCGATATGATTGGTGTTTCATTGCATGCGTTTACACTGCACAATTATTGTACAAAACACTCGATCTAAAGAGCGGTTTGCACGATAATTGTGCCGTGTAAAAAGGCTTTAAGACACTATTAGTAAATCTGTTCAAGTGTGAGATTGCTGTCAGTGAATTGAAATAGGTTCTGTGTACGCTACTGTTTTCACTTTTTTCTCTTTTCCATTGGGGAGCTGAAAAACAGAATGCGGGCTCCCCGGCAGACCCAATTGACCATAACGGGGTCCGTCAGACTTCAGTCATACCCTGCAGCATCTTCCTGGACACGCTAAGGCCGGGTTCACATCTGAGCGGGGCCAGCACTTTTAAAATGCTGGGCAGCTGAGCAGAAACCAAACGGATCCCTTTATGGAGTCTGTTCGGTTTTGTCATAAGACGGATCCATTCAGCAGGAAAACGGACCCCCGACTCAGACGTGAAAGCCTCATCTAATATTATCTAACTACATGAATGAATGGAACATGGATCAGTCTGGAGTCCAGACCGATACATCAGAGGAGTGTCCAGACTGGATACAATTGTAGCAAAGCCTCAGCTGTGAAAACTGTTGGAATGTTTCCATTCACTGACAGCAAACACAGAGTATTAGACAGTTTCTTTCATTATACAATCTCCTGTTGTCCCACGTAGACGACGGCTTTTCATCTGCCCACTTAGCTGGGGAGCGGTTTTTGTTCTGTGGTTTATTTTCATTCTGGGCCGTGCTCACGGTGATGGAATCAGTGTCTGAGGGCAGTCGTCTGCTGCGATGATGTACCTGCATGCCCACAGATCCGCATGCGGGTTTAGCCCTTTTCAGTGGGCACATCCATGTGCGTACTTCCTGACGCAGATGGGCAGCAGAATCTGCGTCAGGAAACGACACGTCTCCTCTTTGTCTTCTGCGCAGGCTTGGATTCCACTTACGGGAAAAAAAACGGTGCAGCAAAGACAGCGGCGCGGACTCCCTGCGACATTAATGCGCACTTCTGAGATGATGCGACCCTTAAGAATATCTTCACACAGAGATATCTGATTTTCCATGTAGGGTCTACCTCTAAAACCACTGCAAAAATCCGCAGGTTTGCCCCTCGCTGTGCCAACATATCCTGTTTTTTTCTTTCCCGTACGTGGATTTGACGTAGACTTTGCCGCAGACGGCGTTCACATGGTTGGGAGACTTTACTGCCGCAGATTTGATGGAGGATCCGTAGCACATAACCCACCCTGTCATTACAGTTTTGCACCCTCCAGCGTCCCTGGTGTAGCATGCGGGCGCACTCCACACCCCTCCTGCTTCTCCCTTATTGCTGCCAGCTCTTTGAAGGTGTGCAATATGGGGGGGAAAGGTGCAGTTCTTTTCTCGTGATCTTAGCAGACTGCATCTTGTATCCCTGGGAATTGGTACCCGCCGTGACCACAAATACAGGCTGCTGATTGGCTGTTCGACCTTCCAGTTGCTTAGCAACCATTTATCCTCTCCTTTTCCCTTCCTTCTAGCTCACTCCTAGGTTCACACCAGCGATAATAAAAGGAACTTAATTGCAGAGTTGAGCGGCTGTTTTCTCCTCCATGCCTGGGGAATGCAGCCTGATTAACCCTTTCACCGCTGGGCAGAGGCTACAAGACCGACTCGCTGTATCATTGCAGGGATCACTAGAAAAAGATGCATTGCAGCTGATCTTTTCCCAAATAGTGTTGCAGAGGCTTCTGGGAAACTGGGACTGTCTGAGCATACTGAAATGTGTAGGGCAAGGTTACTGCAAGGACAATGGCTGTGGAGACCCCGGCGCTGGCCCGTTCTGCGCCCACACCTCCAGATAAGCAGTCATGTGACCTTAGTCCTGGTTGTAGAATAAGCACTGCTTTGTTTTTAATGCAAATTCTGCTTCTATTCTACGTATTAGCAGGGCTGCGATGAGCGGGGGCCGCACACCCACTGATGAACATGGGCTAGGATAATGCCGGGAGCATTGCACAGCCTGGAAGACTCCCTCCACACTGAGGATGTGAAGATTCGGGGCTCCTGACTTTGCTCTACACCTTCTCCCATAACCTTGTAGCCCAAAGGGGGAAGATTTATCAATATTCTACTAAATTTGTACTGTTTAGATCTAGCCTAGAGGCGCCAATAAAAATTAAGACTTGACTAAAAGGGTTGCTGAAAAAAGCTAATCCTAAAATGTCCTGCTGCAATCAGTTATCGTCCGTGGTGGTACCTTGGCGTCGATACTCAACTGCCCAGTGGCGCCACCACAGGGGTAATGAAGCATTACAGCCGGCACATTGACATGTATGTACTGAGCTTGTAATCCATGGACATAAGGGGTCGTCCAGAGAGAGACGATTTTTGTAGCTTCTCCAGCTGATTGATGGATTATAGGATTATGACTTAAGGCCACATTCAGACGTGGCGATCCGTTGTGTATTTTCACTGCAGATCATATATCCAACCTATAACGTCATCTACACATAGCAAAAGGAAACCAGCAGCTCGGCCTCTATTACAGTCTGACATCGGATTTTGCTATTGTCAGTAAGCGGGTAGAAATCTCACTGTTTGTGTAACTCCCATAGAAATAAACAGAGCAGTGGGCACCGCCGCTTCTCCGATCGTCCTGCCGTGGGGCACTGTCTCACTGGATGGGTCTGGAGAAAATTGTGGCTGTGCCATACATGGCTATAATGAACAGATCATCAATAGATCAGTGGCAGGGCGCCGCTGATCCTCTGACCCGCTGTCTGTACATTGGAGTTGGAGGCAGAAGTGTAAGGCTACATTCCCATGGGCGAGTGTGATACTGGGTCACGAAACTCTGCCTGACGTCACGCTTGACAACGTACGTTTTACACGTGAGAGACGGGGGATTTTCGGTCAAAAACTCTTTGCATGACTTTTGTGGAATCCTGATTCTCAGACACTTGTTTCACACAAGACAGAAGTAGTCGGAAGTGTTTCCCATTGATTTCAACGGGAAACATCACTTGGCACTCGCATGCACGCTTCACGGCATGCAATGTCTTTAATGGTCCCATTGAAAACCGTGGACATGCAGCGGTGTTGAACCTCGCAGCATCGCTCATGGGAATAACTATTCCAAAGAATGAGGTTCATATTCACACGAGCTTTGTGTCTCGCAACACAGAAAACTCACACGAGATTCTCACCTGTGTGCCTGTAGCCTAATATAAGGGCATCGTACACTTCAGGCTCCAACCCCAATTCAGAGGTCTGTGCTCACAGCGGGCCGGAGGACCAGAGGATCGGCGGTGACTGTACTTATGTCTGTGTAGGAAGGGTGACCGGAGCTGTACCGTGTCAGTCATCACATCTACGGCTGGGGCAGGGAGGGCTTGTAGTTCTGCCGGCTCCGTAGATGCAGTTCTAGTCGTACTTATGTCTGTCTTCTTCTTCTTCCAGGTATGTGAACACTCTCCTTAAACTGATCCCTCAGGCCCTCGGCTTGCAGGACCAGCTCCATCAGGCCGTTCAGAATGGAGATATCGAGACTTCCCATGGGATCTGCCGGATTGTGGTGGCTTTAGGAGAAAACCATTCGCGGTACGTAGCGTTCGGCGTTCCCAGCGCCGTTTCCATTCCGGTTTCTGTCCTTGCAGTTTTCTGTATGAAAGTAAATACCATAACGGAATCTGAATGCCAGAAGATAATGAGACGTCTGCTCCTTTGGTCTCCGTCTCATATAGTTTCTGTCCATGTCGGTCTCGCGCTAGATAGTTAAGTGTGTCCCGTATTAACCCCTGTGGTGCCATCCTGGTTTCCATCCCCATTCAGTGAGACTGGGAACGAGAGATGCTAATACAAAGCCCTTCACAACGTTGGATGCCTGCCTTACACTGAAGCCTCCGGCTGTACAAGAAAGCTGATGTTAGGCTGCCTGTCCACGGGCAAATTTTCATTGCGTTCCCCACAACAATAATCCGGCCGCAGTGAATGCTTTCCATAGTGTTGCTATGGAACGCGCAGCCCACCTGTCCGAAAGCGGAGAATAATAGTAATTCTTCGCTCGCGGGCGGCAAATTGCAGCATGCTGCGATTCTCCGTGTGAGCCTATCTGTCAGATAGGCTCAGTGCAGAGAACCGTCAGCTCCCCCCTGCTTTCGGATGGCGGAGATCCGCCGCTGGATGCCGCTACGCCTGTGGACAGGCAGCCTTATGCTGGAGTTTGCAGGATGATTGTTTTTCTAAATCCTTATATTTAGGTAAATTGCAGCAACTAGAGAGTCGGACACAACCCGCCTGCCGTCTCCAGTAGGATCATGTAGCACCGGCGCCCCCATTGAAGACCCTAGCCTAGGCAGAGCAGAACACTCTGTCTTTTATGGGGTAGTTAAAGAGATATTCTGTTCCCGCCATCCATTAAGGACCCAAACCTGATATTTCTATCCCAGTCTGCGGTACCCCATATCTCTTTGGCACCAGGTCAGTTGTCTTGGGGTCATATTTGACATATCTTTCCCTCACTTCCTGTATTCAGTCCCTTCTTCCTCATGTCACTTGCACCTCAGAAACATCATCCTCATCCGTCCTTTTCTCACCATGCAGACAGCAAAAACTCTGGCTTGATTACTGCAACTCGCTGCTGATCACTCTTCCCCTCCCTAAACTCTCTCCTGTCCTATCTACTCTGAATGCAGCTGCCAGGCTCATCTTTTTATCCAGTCACTGCACTGATGCCCCCGCCGTGCGCCAGTCACTGCACTGATGCCCCCGCCGTGCGCCAGTCACTGCACTGATGCCCCCGCCGTGCGCCAGTCACTGCACTGATGCCCCCGCCGTGCGCCACTCACTGCACTGATGCCCCCGCCGTGCGCCAGTCACTGCACTGATGCCCCCGCCGCGCGCCAGTCACTGCACTGATGCCCCCGCCGTGCGCCAGTCACTGCACTGGTTATCAAATATAGAATACAAATTAAACTCCTCGCTGTCATCCATAAAGCCCTCCTCCATGCTGCGCCACCCTATATCACCTCTCATCTGTCTACCACACTACCCGTGCTCTCTGCTTTGCCAGGGAACTTAGACTTTTCCCAAGGCGCACCAGTCCTCTAGATTGCACTACCCCAGATCATCAGGTAAATTCCGAATGCCGACAGCTTTAGGCCGCCTGCACACGGGCGGAAATCCCGCGGCGGGATTTCCGCCACTGAAGGTTTGCATAGGAGTGCATTACAATATGCACTCCTATGCAGACGGCCGCGGTTTGGCCGCGCGAAATCTCGTGCGGCAAACAAACCGCAGCATGTCCTATTTTTGTGCGGGGCACGCACTCACCCGGCCGCCGACGCATGAAAGAGCTGGGGCCACCAGGCGCGGGAGAGTACGCGCTCGTCACTGCAGGCTCTCGGGTCGGGTCCCGCGGCGAGAATTCTCGCTGCCGGATCCGACCCGCTCATCTGCAGGCGGCCTTAAGCAAGTCCTAAAAGCACATCTTGTTAGGAAGGCCTAGAATATTCCCTGATCTAACTCTTCTCCATTTACTGTACATCTACCTTCCCCATTGGAAAGCGGAGCCCCTTCTTACCACTGTAGACCCCCACGCACCCCATTGCACTTGGTACCTGTTTATGTAGAAGTACGGCTGGTGATCCACTGGTACAGCTTTATGTATATATGCAGAGCATCGAGTCTGTGAGATGGATAGGTAGAATTAGAGCTAGAATTTCTCTTCCCGGATTATACAGAACAAACTCCGTACCTCTTGTGTTGCTCATATTTACTTTGTCTGTAAGCTCCTAAGCATGCTTTACCTTTCCATGGTAATTCCTTGCTTGGCTGCACTCCTTGCTGTGTGTGGGCGTTACTAAGGTATGACAACACACATCCAACAGGTGGCGCTGTGATGTCATTACAGTGCTGCTTGCTCCCAGTGCCGCAGTGAACAGTAAGTAGTACATGGCGGCGGAGGCAGCAGCAGCATCAACATGTTGGCATGATAAAGTGACGGACCCCCCTGCCAATAGACTATTGATGATGTATCCTGAGGATCGTTCAGTTTCACTCGTTTGAACTATTTTCTGAACGACGATCGTTCTGTATAAACGCAGCATAAATGCCCAGAATCCCCCTTTACATACAACCAACGGCACTGACTACGGCCCGTCCTGCTGCAGTTAAAGCGCATATTCCTGCACTATGATCACATAATGCAGCTGTACTAACAAATGAGACTCCTTTATTTGGTGCGCTGGTATAATACAGCATCTGATAAGACCAGGGGCGAAATGACAGCGAACCAATGTGTTCCTCTGATAAAAAGGAAGACCGCCAGCAGATGATGTGATAACTTCTTATTTTGGGCTCCTGCGCTAATTGGGGTTGATATACTTTTCTGTGAGTGTCGGTTTATGCAGAATATCTAGTAAGCCAGGTCTTATATAATAATTGTGATCTTGAATTCCCATTGACGGACACCGGTCATGCCCTCTGCACTTTTGAGTCGTGATTGGAGATGAGCGAACCTACTCGGCCACGCCCCCTTTTCGCCTGAGCGCCGCGATTTTCGAGTACTTCCGTACTCAGGCGAAAAGATTCGGGGGGACCGTGGGTGAGTGGGGGGTTGCAGGGGGGAGAGAGAGAAGGCTCCCCCCTGTTCCCCGGCGCCCCCCCGAATCTTTTCACCCGAGTACGGAAGTACTCGAAAATAGGCGGTGCTCGATCGAGTAATTACTCGAAACGAGTATATTCGCTCATCTCTAGTCGTGATCCTTTCCTCATTGACATCAATTAAAAAAAAAAAAAAAAAGTGGCAGAATATTGTAGTTGACTTCTGCAGCTGCGATCAGTAATCCGGGGAGTGGGCAATGTTTCACCCATCAGCTACTGTGCCAATCGTTGTGTCATTTCTTGCAGAGCACTCCTGGATCAAGTCGATCACTGGCAAAGCTTCCTGGCCCTGGTGAATATGATCATGTTCTGCACTGGGATTCCCGGCCATTATCCGGTCAATGAAACCACCAGTTCTCTCACGCTGACGTTTTGGTACACGCTGCAGGTAGATGCATTTTGCTGGCTTCACTACTAGGACACACTGTAACACATTTTCTTAGGCCCCTTTTACACGGGCCAATAAGTGATTCAGATTCCCACATGTATTCCGTGTGAGTGAATGCCCCGATTGGGCCACGAATGAGAATTCATTTGCTTATTTGTCATTCAGTTCCTGCATGCAGAAATCTGAGCGGCGTGTTGGCCCGTGTGAACAGGCAGTCATTAACTTATGAACAGAATAGGGGCGGGCGGGCCGGAGCAAATGGCCCATAGACTAGCCCTTAAAGGGGTTGTACAGGAAATAGAAAATGTGTCTATCATTCATACGGCCTCTGAGAAACTATTCCTAGAACCAGGACGGGTTGATAAGACCTGAGGGTGAAGGGGGAGGAGCCATGGGAGGAGCTGCATGCAGGGGTGGAGTCTGACACTATACTCCTTACTCCTATCTGGCACGTTTGTGCCAAATCTGTCAGGAATGAAGGGTGTGGCATTGGGCTTTGCGCCCTTTTTCAGGTCTCATCAGCTCATCACAGAATTGTACCCTAAGTGATCAGGCCATCATCCCCCTATCCCGTGAATGGGATTAATATCTTCAGAGGGAAACCCCTTTAAATATTTATCAGACTCCTAATGTAAGCTCAAAAAAGTTCACTGCAGGGGCACAGAAACAAAGTTATCAGACCGCACCCCCTGCAGTGTAGGCCTTAGATTACCTTCACATGGGCGATTCCCCTGTGGATGCGAGGCGGTTTTATATTAAAACCGCCTTGCATCAATTCAGGGAGGTAGCGATCCTCCGGCACAGCTGACCGCCGCGGCAGAGGATTGTGGAGTTTCTCCCATTGTTTTCAGCGGGGTAACCTCGCACTGCGTGCATCTAGCACGTGATGTGATGCTGCTGCCGGACGCATTGAGAACATTGGGCAATGCGATGTGGGAAAAATGGCTCATGTGACCCCATTCAAAGTCATTGGGTTCATATTTGTGCCTCTTGCAATGAACAAATCTCGTGCGGATTTCTCAGCCGTGTGAAAACAGATTGAAGGCTGCAATATTGTGTTTCAACTTAGACTTTATTTATTCCTAGCTGCAGACAATAATCGTATTGTGAGATTAGATTCCAAATAGTGGGCGGATGGGTATACAGATTTATGATGTGCAACGCTTCCTTTCTTCCTAGGATGACATCCTCTCATTTGAGACAGAGAAGCAGACCGTGTATTTGCAGGTTTATCGTCCCGTCTATTTCCAACTAGTTGACGTTTTGCTACAGAAAGCTCAGTTTCCTGCCGATGCTGAATATGCGTCTTGGTCATCAGATGAGAAAGAGCAATTCCGAATATACAGGTACAGATGCCTTATCCTGGTTTGTGTGTCTCTTCTGATTCACTTGTAGCCCCAAAAGGTTGATGGTGGAATCCTAGCTTTGAGTTGCCGGACATCACTCTGCAGCACATTTTCAGTTTACAGATACCATAAAGCGCGGAGTCCTGTGTATCCACATCCATGATTTATACCAGCACATTTTGAAATCGCATGATCTTCCTTTTTGTCTTGCAGGGTTGACATATCTGACACACTTATGTATGTGTACGAGATGCTGGGAGCAGAGCTGCTAAGTAACTTGTACGAGAAACTCGGCCGCCTGCTGACCTCTTCAGACCACCCCACATCATGGCAAGTAAGTCTGGCAACTGACGGTGAGATGACATGAAATGATGGTATCCTAGCTTTGTGGCAGCTATGCATCTAATTAAATGTCATGTTTCTTAAGGCCATTTAAATACAACGATTATCGCTGAAAATTCCCACAAAAGCAGTCTTTTGAGCAATAATCGTTGCATGTAAATGTGCCCATCTTTCAGTTTTCTCCCAAATTATGGATTTCAGTTCGGCTTGAAATCCATCCTTCAGCAAAACAGCTGATAAAACAGACAGCACACTGTGTTGGGAGCGCTGATAACAGCTGATTACAATGTCTCAGGTCTAATCAGCGCAGCAGAACAAAGGGAATTTATTCAGAGAACAGTGGTCCTCTGAATAAATTCAGTCTCCGGAGGCTCACACGCTACTAATTGGTACTAATAGGCATTAGTACCAATTAGTAGATTATGCAAAATGATAGCTCAAAAGCCATCTTTTGAGCACTCATCTTTGTGTCTAAATGCACCTTTATACTCCTCTTATGCATATGCCCACCTTTCAATATTGTAGTCTATATATAGAGCTAATCTACAAAAGTACTCACTATTCTGCTGGTGGAGTCACTGTGTGCATACATTACTTATCCTGTAGTGATCCTGAGTTACATCCTGTATTATACTGCAGAGCTGCACTCACTATTCTGCTGGTGGAGTCACTGTGTACATACTTTACTTATCCTGTACTGATCCTGAGTTACATCCTGTATTATACTCCAGGGCTGCACTCTCTATTCTGCTGGTGGAGTCACTGTGTACATACATTACTTATCCTGTACTGCTCCTGAGTTACATCCTGTATTATACTGCAGAGCTGCACTCACTATTCTGCTGGTGGAGTCACTGTGTACATACATTACTTATCCTGTACTGCTCCTGAGTTACATCCTGTATTATACCCCGGAGCTGCACTCACTATTCTGCTGGTGGAGTCACTGTGTACATACATTACTTATCCTGTACTGCTCCTGCATTACATCCTTATTTCACAGAGTAGGCAGAGCAAAAAGTCTCCAAATTTAACTTGAGTAGCCCTTTCACAGTGGTGACTTGAATTAAAAAATATAATTTTTATTTTGAACTTTTTAAAAATGCACATATAGGGGCACAACACATAAAACAACAAAAACAAAAAAAGTAAGTAAGGGGCGTGGTAAATACCACCACCATCTGGGCTATGGACACCAACTTTTGTTATTTTCATCTTGTATCCATCCTTTTCTTCTGTCAATTCTGACACTCTGGGAAAAGAAACTCGGGCGGGTTCTGTTAGATAAGCTCCTACACGTAACAGGCTAGTAAATCACTAGTCTGTTTATGTGATAGCTAAAGAAGCAGCAGATTGGTGAACGGGGTGTTCTCTATAGAGAAGCAGGGGGCTAGTGCTTCTCTCCTTTTCCTCACCTGGGGATATGTGTCCTGAATAAGCACAGGCACAAAAACCCTTGCGATACCGGCTTAGCGTCCCAGTATGCATATTGCATAGGACGAACCGGCTATCCAATCTCTGGACAGAGACGGATTGCTCCAATACTACTTTACTCACAGCATAATACTGCATCCCTATGGTATGTTTCTGTGAGTAGTAGCAGCTTGAACATTCCCGTATCAGTCCTGAACACCCCACGCCAGACATTCGCATTCAAGGCTGATTTGGGTCATTAGGATACGCTATCTCTGGCAAATCTCAAATTATTGCTTTTGTCAATAAGAGAAATTTGAGTATCGAACTTTCTACCCAGGCTAGACCCGATCCTTTGAGAAACCTGCTGCATGAACAGGCCCTCCAAAAATTAAGATATTCGTTTCTTTATCAATTGGTCTATTGGTGACCTCATGATATCATCTATACTGTCTCTACTCAATCCCGATTTATAATGCTCCTGATGATCCACGAGAATTGAAGTGGTGAAACGTGTCGAGCAATTAAATACGAGAATCAGCATACTTAAAAGGGAAATTCGAATACGCTTGGGTCAAGTATTTACACTACGACCCTTATCTATAGAGGCGAGGCCGTCCTATACTAACCGGGAGACTCTCTCTGGAGGTTGGCATCATACATATCTAGCAACCTCGGGAGATGATCCCTACGGCCAAGGCCAATTCCGACTATCCATTTAGGAATTGGTCAGGTACCTCTACCCTCCTTTGAAAAAAAGGGGGGGGGGGCAAAAAAGAATTGTGAAGAAACGAACGTTCAAATCACTAAAAATTGCATCCATCTACGGTGTGTGGGCTTTATAAATAAAAAAGACCAAAACAACTGGGGATAATCTTACAAACCCCAAGTACCAATATACCCCTGCCTCATACATTACCGGCTTTAAGCAGGACAAAAAAAACTTCGTGGTCGCCGGTGACCAGATCACACAAACACCCACACACACAGCACAATTGGATGCCCATCTTTAGTGACGGTGTGGTTGGATGGTATTTACCACGCCCCTTACTTACTTTTTTTGTTTTTGTTGTTTTATGTGTTGTGCCCCTATATGTGCATTTTTAAAAAGTTCAAAATAAAAATTATATGCATTACATCCTGTATTATACCCCAGAGCTGCGCTCACTATTCTGCTGGTGGAGTCACCATATCACTTTAGGAAGCTGCTTGTTGTTTGCTATTGCACTTCCTACAGTAATTGTCCCTCAGCGTTCCCAGAGGTCTGGATGTCAGCTGTGTTGGTTATGCAGTAAACCTTCCTTGAATTGTGTAATTTCCTCTGACTGTTTTAATAGCATTATTTTTGCCGCAGCAGACGGCTGCTTAGTGATAAGATGCCTTCTTCTCCTGACCTTGTTGATAATGAGGGACAGGCGCCTGGACTTGGCGGACTCCGTTCTTTGTATATAATTAGTGGCTTGGAGGTTTGTATATAAGGTGATATAAAGTACCCTGCAGCTGTCGGCTCTGGCCTTCATTCAGCCGCTGCAGCACAAGAGTTTTCCGTGGATCAGTTTCAGTGTGAATCCACATTAGATGGGAAAACCCAGCGATCGGAGCGACTTCCAACGAGGCCGGTCATCGGTGCTAGACTAGCCGGGGTCTTGCTACCAACCACGGGGGGTTTACTCTTGTAACGGTGTGCAGAGTATACCGAGAATGGCGCGACCGAGGAAAACGTCCAGCGAAAGGGGATCCTGTGGAAACAACTCATCACTGAAAGGGGTCGGAGGAGGATGTCAGGAATCGTTCTGAGCAACAGGCTGCACAGTCTTCCTGGTGAAGCTACCATAGAGGGGGGGTTCCTCATAGCAGCTACTTTGTGATGGTTGTACTTTGGCACATCTATCCTTACTTCTATGGATGGAGTTTGTTAATACCCCTTTGATATGAGTATTTAGGCCCTGTCCCCTCCTGGTTTGGCATTGTTACTCTCTGTTTACTACCTTCATTTTTGGAATCTTTTCTGAGGGATGGTTATCTGACCCTTGGGCAGTATGCAGTATATAGGTTCCCTCCATATTTATACCAGGGTGGGGTGTGCTGCTATTTGGCGTTCTGCCATCGGGGCTGAGCTTATTGTTTCTTTGGCTGGTATATGTACACTTACATATATTATTACCTGAGTGATAAATGGTTTTTCTTGCCATGATGTTTTTAAACGTTTTTCACTTTTTGTGTCCTTGAAGCGACCCTCTGGGACTGGAGAAACAAGGATGGCCAGACCCGATTTTTGACTACCTGATGCACGCTGTGTATTCGGACGCCTCATTAGACATTCCAGTGCTGCTGACATGAGCCGTGCCGGGCAGTCAGAGCAGCATGCAGTGTCTGAGACTACCAATGCATACTATGCACAGTGGACTATCAGGTAGTCCGAGAAGCCGTGCCGCCATCTTTGTTTCTGCTGCCTGGGGGGGGGGCACTTTAATAAAGCTTATGCATATTTGTCCATTATAGGGGTTACATTTCCATTGTTGTGCAGCTTTTCTTCTGTCATAGTTAGTCAGCTGAACAAAACGCTGGGGATCCAATTAATGTGTTTGAACGCACAACTTGCTGCTCTTGAGCACGGATGGGATATAACAGCGGACCACCAGTTCTAGATCTATTGTATGTAAGAGAAACAAGAAGGCGAGACTCCAGCGGGCAAAAGCGCACACAAACATCATTGAAGGAGAACTCCCCACCTCCCGTGGTAACCTGTTCCACTCATTGATCCCCCTCACTGTCTAATATCTAATCTGTGTCTCCTCCCTTTCAGTTTCATCCCATTGCTTCTAGTCTTTCCTTGTGCAGATGAGAATAGGGCTGATCCCTCTGCACTGTGACAGCCCTGCAGATATTTGTAGACACCTATTAAGTCTCCTCTCAGCCTTCTCTTCTGCTAAATATTCCCAGATCCTTTAACCGTTCCTCATAGGACATGATTTGCAGACCGCTCACCATCTTGGTAACTCTTCTCTGAACTTGCCCCAGTTTGTCTGTCTTGTATAAAGTGGGGTGCCCAGAACTGGACCCAGTATTCCAGATGAGGTCTGACTAAGGAAGAGTAGAGGGGGACAATGACCTCACGTGATCTAGACTCTATGCTTCTCTTAATACATCCCAGAACTGTTTGCCTTTTTGACTGCTGCATCACATTGTTGACTCATGTTCAGTCTATGATCTCTTAGTATACCCAAGTCTTGTCCACATGTGCTGCTGTTTAGCCCAATTCCTCCCATTCTGTATGTGCTTTCTTCATTTTTCTTGCCCAGATGTAGGACTTTGCATTTCTCCTTGTTACGTCCTGGCAGCCTGGTACTTCCCGCAACAGGACGTAAACTTACGTCCTGGAGATAGCGCGGGATCACATATGATCCAGCGCTATCCCGCAGCGGGAGCCAGCTGTCAGTCACAGCCGGCGTCCCGCTGCAACAGCGGGGGGGCCATCCGAGATGCGCCCCCCGCTGTTAACCCCTTCCTTGCCGCGATCTAAGTAGATCGCGGCAGGGAAAGAGTTCACAGAGGGAGCGCGCTCCCTCTGTGTCTCCGGCCAGAACTCGCGATGTCATTGCGAGAGCCCGGCCTGTCACCATGGCAACAGAACGCCAGACACTGGCGTCCTGTATTGCCAATGCCTATGCTCGCTGTATAAGCGATAAGGCATGGCAGAGCAGTAGCTCTGCCATGCCTTATGACAGCGATCATTGGTACAGTGATGTAAGTCCCTCAGAGGGACTCAAATTATGTAAAAAAAAAAGAAAAGAAAAATGTAAAAAAAATGTAAAAAACCCCCATTTTTTTATGCTTTTTCTCAGATAAAAAAAAGGTAAAAAAAAAAATTAAACCCCACATATTTGGTATTGTTGCGTCCGTAACGACGCGTACAATAAATTGCACATGCTTTAGACTGTGCACGCAAAAAAACGCTAAAAAAACGCTAAAAAATTGAGGCAAAATGCTATTTTTTAGCATTTTGCCTCACTAAAAACGCAATAAAAGTGATCAAAAAAGCCATATGTACCCCAAAATGGTACCAATAAAATCTACAGCTCGTCTCGCAAAAAATAAGCCCTCATAGAGTGCCGTACATCAAAAAATAAAAACGTTACAGGACTTTGAATGCAGCAATTTAGAATAGAAAAAAGATTTCCAAAAAAAGGGTTTTTATTGCAGAAAAGTGGGAAAACCTAAAAAAAATGTAAGAATTTTGGTATCGTTGTAACCATACCGGTCCGCAGAAAAAATGGAATGTCTCATTTATGCTGCATGATTAACGCTGTAAAAAAAAAAAAAAAAAAAAAAATCTATGGCAGAATTGATGCGTTTTCTCTCCCTGCTATCATAAAAAAAAAAAAAAAGTTTTACAATATAGTCTATGTACCCAAAAGTGGCACCGATAAAAACTACAGTTCACCACGCAAAAAACAAGCCCTTATACGGCTGCAGCGACGGAAAAATAAAAAATGTATGACTTTTGATATACGGAGAAGAAAATCCGCCAAAAATTGTTGCGTCGTTAAGCCCAAAATAGGCCGTGTCATGAAGGGGTTAAATACCATTCTGTTAGCCGCCGCCCACTGTGCAAGCTTTTCTAGATCTTTTTGAATCCTCTCTCTCTCTTCCCTAGTGTTAGCTATCCCTCCCAGCTTTGTGTCGTCGTCAGATTTGATCAGTTTCCCACAATTCCCTCCTCCAGACCATTTATAACAATGTTGGCCAACACTGGGCCTAGGACAGAGCCTTGTGGTTCCACTTGGATGTGCAGCCATTTATGACCACTCTTTGAGTACGATCACTCAGCCAGTTGTGAATCCACCTAACAGTTGCCTTGTCAATCCCAGATTTGGTCATTTTCCCAATAAGTATGGGATGAGATACTTTGTCAAATGCTTTACTAAAGCCAAGATATTCTATATCCACCACATGTCCCTGATCAACCCAGCCTATGAATTGCTATGGTTCTGAAGGCCAAGGAGGTCCACAGCACTATTAGATGGGGGTTCTAATAATGTGGCCATTCAGTGTATTGCAGAGTTTTGGAACAGCTGTGATCCAGTTTTTGAACATCAGAAATGGTTCCGAGTTCAGGCTGCTGTGTGTGCCAAATGCACAAAATCTATTAGGAACAGGTGCCGGCTCTTTGTATTGGAGCGTGCTCGCTGTATATGCACCAGTCATGCGCCTGACCAGTATTTGCTGGCTGACATCCTTTATAAATATGCAATAAATTAGATACTCGTGCCTGTTACTGGTTTGGAGTATTCTGTACTGGCGGTTGGGGTTTGCCCAGGATTGTGATGCTAAAAGTTACATTTCTTGTTCCCCGCAGCACACAGAAGCTTTGCTCTTTGGTTTTCAATCCATTGCCGAAACCGTTGATGTCAACTACTCGGATGTCGTCCCTGGACTGATTGGCCTTATCCCTAGGATCAACATCAATAACGTGCAGCTTGCAGACACTGTGATGTTCACCATTGGTAAGGAGGACCAGTATTGGGGGCGGGGTACATCGGACGTCTTTTTTTCTCTAAATTACCTATGATTTAGCACAAGGCCTTGAATATTTCAGACATCCCCTTTAATTGCAGCCGATTTTGTATATGAAAGTTACCTGAAGAAAACAAGCTTTAGTTTTGATCCTGTTGAGCAGGTGAAGTGATCGCCCATAGAACGCCCGCAGACCCTTCTAAAAGCAGCACTCCCTCTTTGATGGCCACGGGTCATTCACAAGACTAAGTGAAGGGAAATGGGCCAAACCCCACAATTGTCGCACTGTGGGAGGTTTATGTTTACAGCGTTCATGATGTAGTAAAAATGACATCTTGTCTTCATTCTGTGGGTCAGTGCAACAACAGCAAGACCAAATGTATACACCTCTGTGAAGTCAGCACCCCATCTTTCAAAAAAGTTATTTTTTTTATAAGTTCTGGATGCACCCCAAAGAGTTCTAGAGTTCCCAATTAATTTTAAAAATAGTTCTAGCAAATTAGGCAAAAAAATCAACAAATGTATCTCTGCGGTGCTAACTTCCAAAAATGATATTACTAAATCAGTGAGAACTTTGTAAATATTGGTTCTAGAGCTTCGAGCATTAAGAGTTTTCTTCAGGACTCTTGAGGTGCTACCCAGAACTCTTATAAAATCGCGGGATTTCCCAAAAAATTATTTACACGTAACTGAAATTTTTGGATCCGGCATTTGAAAATCAGCGAGAATTTGTAAATATTGGTTCTAGAGCTTCGAGCATTAACAGTTTTCTTCAGAACTCTTGAGGTGCTACCCAGAACTCTTAGAAAATCACGGGATTTCAAAAAAAAAAAAAAATTATTTACCCATAACGTTGAAATTTTTGGATCTGGCATTTGAAAATCAAGCCTTGGTCACACGGGCGTTTTTTCCCGCGATTTGCGGATCGCAAGATGGATGCGCATCCGCAAATCGCGTGACTGGGGCCGAAAAATCGCCCGCAAAAACTGCTCCTAGCCGCGTTTCAATAGAAACGGGCCGGAGCAGTTCAGCGCTGTCCAGCGCATTGAATTCAATGGAACCGGCAATACAGCCGGCTCCATTGAAAGCAATGGGCTGCGGGCGATCTCACGATGAATTTTCGGGAAGGGCTTAAAAATATAAGCCCTTCCCTGAAATTCATCCAGAAATGTGTAAAAACAAAAAAAAAAAATATACTCACCTGGTCCCGGCAGACGGAGTTCAGCCGCGGCCGTCCGGCAGTTCTCCTGAACTGCTCAGAGTAGTATTCAGCAGCCGGGGCTTTAAAATCCCCGGCTGCTGAATGAGCTGCCTCTGATTGGTCACAGCCTGACCAATCAGAGGCAGCTCTCACTCACACCCATTCATGAATGGGTGAGTGAGTTCTGCCTCTGATTGGCTCAGCGCAGGGACCAATCAGGGGCAGCTCTCAGCTGAATGACAGCTGAGAAATCTCAGAAATCTCGTCCACACGGGATGGCAAATCCGCTGCGTCTAAGCCGGCAGAAGCCGCCGCTGCGGATTTGTGTAAATAATTTTTTTTTAAATCCCGTGATTTTCTAAGAGTTCTGGGTAGCACCTCAAGAGTTCTGAAGAAAACTCTGAATGCTCGAAGCTCTAGAACCAATATTTACAAAGTTCTCGCTGATTTAGTAATATCATTTTTGGAAGTTAGCACCGCAGAGATACATTTGTTGATTTTTTTGCCTAATTTGCTAGAACTATTTTTAAAATTAATTGGGAACTCTAGAACTCTTTGGGGTGCATCCAGAACTTATAAAAAAATTAACTTTTTTGAAAGATGGGGTGCTGACTTCACAGAGGTAATGTATACAGTGTTTTTAACCCCTTAATGACCAGTCCCTTTTTAGGGATTTTACCCACGTGGCGGTTTTACTGCCCTATTTTGTTTCCTTTAGCTACCAAAATTATTGCTGCATTGTTTTTTTCCGTGACATATAGGGCGATTTTTATTTATTTATTTAATTAATTAATTAATTAATTAATCAATCAATTAATTATTTATTTTTTAAATATCTTTTTCACTGACTTTTTTTTCCTGTTTTATTGGGGGTAAAATGCTAAAAAAAAAAAGGTTTTTTTTTAACATAGTTTTTTGTTTTTATTTAGTATATTTACGCTAAAATAAAGTATGGGATTGGGTTCGTCTATTTGTTTTGGAGGTTTTAATATATTGTATGTATGGTTTTGGATTGCAGGGTGCATACGGCGATGGTTTTGGTTGGCGTCTGCTTTGGGTTATTTTCTTTCTTTTGTATGTATTGTTGTTTTATTCTGTAATTTTGTCTTACTGATGTATGTAATTATGTTTTTTACTATCTATGTCCCCCATGATGTCATATAAGACCTTGGGGGACATTCATTTAAAAAAAAAAAATGTTTTTTATTTGACACTTTCCCACTGTAGCATCCATAGGAGCCCCAGTTACAGGGGAAAGCAACCCCTGCAGTGACATTATCACTGGCAGAGCTGCCCAGGGTCTAGTATGACCCTCCAACTCTGCTGTAGCAGGGAACCCCGGTGGTCTCATGACTCCCCGGCTCCCGGAGTGGAAGACTTCCTTCCACTTTCAGTACACAGAGGCAGGAGGCTTAAAGCGCCGCCGTAATTTTATTATCGGCGGTGCATTAAGCCCAAGATCAGGTGCCGTATATTTACCGCGCCGGATCCTTAATGGGTTAATATAGTAATACTTCTTTTTATTTATATAGCTGTGGATAGCTGTATACATCCTAACTACAGCCATGCAGTTAGGATGTATTTAGCCATATAGCTGTCACTAAGGGGTTAAGATGCATGTCCTCGGGGCTGCTATCTGGCAGCCATATTTGTAGGGACCTCTTTTAGACTATGATGGCTCATACAATTAATCCCCTCCTTTCTTCTGTGACATTCTGTTGGAGTGGAGATATGAGGAGCAGCGCAGTCATACGGTATATAGAGGTGCCATGTACTGATTAGCCCATGTGCTACTTCCATATAACATCGGCACCTGATGAAGTTAGTCATGGTCTTCTGTAACGGTTGCAGCATTCCATTTATTACAGGTATGTTTGCATCATGTATAACGTTATGATGAATGGGTTTGTTACTCTCGTTCTCAGGGGCCCTGGCTGAATGGCTGGCCGACCATCCGGTGATGATCAGTAAGGTGCTACCGTTAGTCCTGCACGCCTTGGGAAATCCTGAGCTCTCAGTCTCAAGTGTTTCCACCTTGAAAAAAATCTGTCGGGAATGCAAATACGATCTCCTTCCCTACGCTGCTAATATCGTTGCCGTGTCTCAGGTAACCTCTATCACCTGATTTGTAGTGATTGTCCAGGTTTTATGTAATTAAACATTAATCATTTTATAGCGAAAAGTTCTGCAGCTTCACAGATACTTTGTTGTTCAGTTCCTCCTCACTGGAAGAGCTCTGCTTGCTGTTAGTGGATGGAAACATAGATACATGGCTGCTGACAGAACACAAGAGCGAGGCCACAGGTTCTGGTTCACTTGTCTCATTTTGCCGCTTTTAATTTGCAGCTAAATGCAGTGATTTGATAAACTTAATATTTCAGAAAACCATCACAAAATTGCAACGAAACTTCTACATGTAGCCTTGCCTTTAGGCTGGGTTCACACGGGGTGGAATTTCCGCACCGCAATTCGTCCCAAGCCACGCGAAAACTGACTTGTGGCTGGGAATTCAAAGCTGCGGTATGTCAATTCTTTCCTCGTTTCCGCAGCGACCTCTCTATGGGGAGAGATAGCCGCAGCAGAATGCTGACAGCGAATCCGCTCCAAAACCCACGGCAAAAGGCCGCGGGTTTTGAAGCTGCGCTTATCCCGTGGAAATCTCATGGTTTTTCTGTGCGGTCATTCTGTGAGATTTCCGTCCCATGTGACCTCAGGCTTGGGGTCCTCTCTTGTAACATGCGCTGTACCTGTGCCAGTTGGACATGATCGATTTCTGCATGTAAGATTGTTCATTCAACATTGAGAAGCAAGAACATTCGGAGAGGAATACAAAGTATCCCAAGTATATTAAACAATGGCAGAACTTCACTTTACAGGATGTGTTTACCTAAAGTATACCTGCCCTTATAACACAAGTCTTGCAATCACTCATCTAAATGAATTTCTGTCATTCTATGCTTTTGGGGTCTTGCAGTTTTTTTTGAACATGTATTTGCTCTTTGCTGAACAGGCTCCTGCTGCTGTGATCCTATTTACTGTATTACACTATATTGATTTTGGGGTGGACTTACTGGGTTGCATTAGATGGATTTACAGTGAGTGTGCAGGCAGTCATATAGGCACTATAGGCTGGTAGAAGGCAAAGATGATGCCACTTTTCATTTCAAGGGGTTTTCCAGGGAGAATGCTATTGCTGGTCTATCTTCAGGATAGGTCATCAATTGTTGATCGGCTAGGGTCCATCACTTGGGACCCCGACCAATCAGCTGAGTGGGCGCATGCTGTCAGCGGTGCAAATACACAGAGGTCAGAGCAGAAGCCACAGAAGTCTCCGCACCGACCTCTATGTAGTGTCCGGCGCTTGTAACTGAAGTTACGGCTCTCATTGAAACCAACACAAGCCGTGCCTGCAGTTACAAGCGCTGGCCACTACAAGGAGGTCGGCACGGAGACTTCCACCGCTTCTGCTCCGACCTCTGTGTCTTTGCACCGCTGACAGCATGCGCCCGCTCAGGTGATTGGTCAGGGTCCTGAGCGGCGGACCCCAGTCGATACACTATTGATGACCTATCCTGAAGACAGGTCATCAATAGTATTTTCCCTGGAAAACCCCTTTAACAAATTATACAAAACGTTATGTATTTGCATCTGCTGCTGATATGCAAAAACTGTAAAGGTAGGTACAGTATGCTTTAAAACTGAATATCACAGGTTTCGGACAAGAAGGCAAAACTCACAGTAAAAATGTCACACCTTAAATATACAGGAGTGCAGCTTCCTTGTTGGTGCTAATTAAGTAGGCGAGAACGACACAGACCACACTTTACATCTACAATTCATCTGCACTGTATTTAGTTACTCCTTGGCACTGGATTGTGGGCGATGTCACAGGGTCAGAAGCCCTTATATTAATGACTTACAAAAACAATCCTGCACCGATTGCCCCCATCTGCCACATGTAGTGTCCGGTATGACGTGAGCATGAACACAGGTGTGTGATGGTGCCTCCCTTATGTCTGCACGAGGTACGCCATATCGGATAGACACTCTGGCAGCCCCGCATTGTGCCCCCTAAGGGTATATCCACACAACAGCTTTATGGCACAAAGTTCTGATACTGAAAATCGGCTCCCTTCATCACCACAAGGTTTCTACAGCAGGTGTATGGACGTCTACAAGCCCACGTGGGAGATCCACAAATCAAGCAGTCCATAGGAATGCATTCGCATCCGCGGGATAGTAGAAGGCATGTGGATGTAGTAATAATGCAATTTTCCCGGTGTGCGGATTGCACAGGTGGGAAGAAATCGCAGCATGCTCCATTTTTCTGCGGACCGCGCTCGGACGGCTTCTATTAAAGTCAATGAAAACCATCCAATCCGCGGCACACCCGCAGCTGACACTGTGGATGTGCCACGGATCCGCGGGAAAACAGAAGTTAAGAAAAAAAAGAGATGTACCGAGCGCATCTGTGGTGCAGGAGAAAGAAGATCCGGCTGTTGACGGAGGATACCCACACCGGCTCTAGACTGTCCATGGCTGCGGGCACGGGGGGATTCCGAAGACATTATATGCAATAGCAAAATAACAAAGGAATAACCTGTTGGCAAAAGATTGTTTGTAAGTAGCAAACCTCCCCAAACTGCTGGAAGTTTAGACCCTGTGGATTCATCCGCTCAGCTGCAACCCTAACATATACACAGGGTATTATCATGAGGAGCGTGTTGCTGGAGTTTCCCTTTAACCCCTTCCCATCCCAAGATGTAATCTTGCTTCCTGGCTGGGAAGGAGTTCCCATGAATGGATGTAAACGTCCGCCATATGAATAGTGCAGGCTTCCAAAAAAATCACCACATTCTTGGGTCCTAAACAGACCCTGTCACAAAGGGGTTAATAACTGTATTTGGGCTCACACATTCGTCTGCTGCACGCGTGGTGATGGTCTTGGGGTTCTAATGTATTCCGTGTAGTGCAGACTCCTCTTTTACAGGGATTTATAATGGATTTGTGTGTAATTGGTGATTTCTTGTCTTTTCAGGATGTGCTGCTCAAACAGATCCACAAGGTAATGCTGCTGTTCTCTCCATGTGACCGATGAGCCGTGTGCCGCCGGGGCCGCTCCTAACCGCTGTGGGTTGTTGTCTTGCAGACCAGTCAGTGTATGTGGCTCATGCAGGCTCTCGGCTTCTTGCTATCAGCGCTGCAGGTGGAGGAGATTCTCAGCAACTTGCACTCGCTCATCACTCCGTATATCCAGCAGTTAGAGAAGCTGGCAGATGAGATGGTGAGTGCCGCTGGCATGGCCAAAGGGGTGCTCTCATTTATTTCCCCTAAATAAAGCCTGTTCATTGTGTGGTAAGAGGCTAATATACGTTTACGTCCCGTGTGCGCACCATTTGTATCGGGTGCAGAAAAAGTCAAATAGAGTTTAAAAAAAGTTTTATTAATTATTAGAAAAAAAATAAAGTTTTAAAAAACCTTTTACTATATTTATAATAACAAATCAAAACAACAAAAAAACCACCTTTAGTATCCCTAAAAGTCAGATCTATTAAAGTGTCGTATTTATCCCGCACGGTGAATGTTGTCCAGGAGAAATGCACGACGCCATAATTGTGCTTTTTGGCCTCCCCGTCTCCAAGGAAAAAAAAAGTAATAAAGGTATCAAAAATCATGTACTAACAAAATGGTACCCCCAAAAACTAAAGGACGTCCTGCAAAAAACGGGCGCTCGCACAGCTGGGGTGTTGGGAAACTAAAAAATTGATGGCGGTAGAAAATTTTTTACTTTTTTTTTTTTTCTTCAAAGTAGTGCAGCAAAAAAACCCTATAAATCTGATCTCGTCATAATTATAGTAACGAGCATAATACATTTATCAGGTTGTTTTTGCTGTAGTGCGTATACCATAAATACAAGGACACCCCCTGCCCCCACCTACCCCAAAGATGGTGGAAATTCAGGCTTTTTTCTATTTCACTTCACTTAGAAATTCATAAACGGTTTTCAGTACATTTTATAGACATTAAATTGCACGATTTAAAAATACAACTTATCATCCAAAAAATAAGACCAAGAAGCCCTCGGAGCTCTACGTTGGCGGATAAATAAAGAGTTATGATGGTTTGAAAGTGGGGAGTAAAAAAATGAAAAAGACGGCATCCTTAAGGGGTTAAAACATTTTGCAACGTTCTGGAAGTTTTCTGTTTCTTATTGTTTGCAAGATCTCTGCTTGCTAGCAGTGAATGGAAATAGTAAATTGTCCTATTCATACAGATGCAAAGCTCATTAAGTGTATCGAGCGTCCTCTTTTTAGGAGCACTTAAAGGGTTATCCAGCTAAAGACCTTTCCCCCTATGCACATATAAATGTCTGATTTCTAGGACTCCCAGCGATCCGGAGCATGGCGCACCCCAATGCCCCATGAGAACGGAGCTACTGAGCATGTGCCGGGCAGCAGGAGATGACAGAGTGCATCAATCTCCATCCATTCCATAGAAGTGAAGCCTGCTCATGGGCCCCGGTATGCTGATCCCCTATTCTTTGGACAGAGGATAAATATGATTAGTGGGAAACCCCCTTTAATGTTCCTGTTTACTGACAGCAAGCAAATATCTGAAAACTTGTAAATAATTGAACTTTCTAACATCCTTTGCATTTCAGTTCTTTTCCCTCTCTTGTCCAAATATTTCTCGCAGCTGAGGGTTTGCTGCAGTGTATCCAGTCTACATGTCGTCCTGCTTGCTTCAGTGCCTGAGCCTGAAGTACAGACTGATGGTGATGTAGTCATAGGCAGTAGATGGGTTACAGACATTTCTGTGACTGTTCTGTTCGTCTTACTGCAACTTGCAGAAACAACCAGTCAGATGAACAGAACTTTCAGTCACAGAGATTTCTGCTACAAATCTGTTGAATCTGAGTTGTTGGTGAGTTTGACATCAGTTTACACAGTTTTACATCGTTACTGGAACGGCTCGTTTATATAAAATCACCATGTAACTTGGTTCCTGTTCCTTCTATGCAGCCAAATCCCTCCAATAAGTTGGCCATTATCCACATTCTCGGGCTTCTCTCCAACTTGTTCGCCACTTTGGACATCAGCTGCCATGATGATGATCATGAGGCAACAGAAGTGAAGAAGTTACCTGTGGTGCAAGGACCCAACCCAGTGAGTCTTATACGCAGAAATACAGCCATGCTCATTCCAGGGCATTTTCAATATCCGCTTTGGTCTTATAATGCTTGTCTAGATTAAAGGAGTTGGGGTTGTCCAGGGCTACCCCCTGTAGTAAAATAATAAACTAAGCTGTACGTACCTCTCTGCCGCCTCTGGCCTGTGGTCCTAGTGCTAGTTGTGACTGTTGACGTCAGTGCAGGTGACCGCTGCAGCATATCAACTCCTCCTGGCATTACTGCTCACATCCTAAGCACCATGATGCCAGGAGTCCGAGAACATTGGCATCATGGCACTGCAGTCGCCTGCATTCCCGTGATGTCAGCTGTCAGAACAAGCGCCGGGACCTCAGCGGGGTGTAGTGTTGAATTGTGGTGGAGAGGTAAGTATAGTTCAGTTTATTTTACTACAGGGGGGCTTTATTAAAGGGATCTTGTCCAGTAACCAAACAACCCCTTTTTAAATATTGCAACAAAATAACACCTGGACCTAAAGTGGACTATAAAGATCCTTATTAATAGATGACCTTGTGTGCTGTAATATAATCATGTGACTGCACTAGCCGTCCCCTCCCATCTGGGTGGCCATATTACAGACCCTAACTTGCAGTCCTATTACAATCCTTTACCTTGCTCATGGTGTCTCCCCGTGTCTCGGCAGGTGGTCCTGGTTCTGCAGCAGGTTTTCCAGTTGATAAGGAAGGTTCTCAGCACCTGGCTGAATGACGCTCAGGTTGTGGAGGTAAGTGTGAGGAGCAAAGAATATATCCCTCTGACTCATAGGCGAGGGCTGCATGGCAAATTTGGCCACTCGATGCTACATGTTATGCAGCCAAAGCTGACAGTATGGCGCTGACTACATCACAACTAAAGAAAGTGAATGTTGTTGAAATACAGCAAGTTTGGCTTCTCATATTGTATCTTGCCGGTCAGACTGCAGCCACATTCACTTTCATTACTTCAAACCAATAATCCAAAAATATACATAAACACCAAAGCATTAGAAATCTATCCCAATCTTCATTATAAACCCAATGAAAACCTTTAAAACGAGATGAGCCCCATGAAACCGACTGCATCCCCAGATATATACCTGCATCGTGCGAAGGCAAAAACAATGTCCATATGTCCTCCCTTGGTGTGTACATCAGCTCCACACACATCTATCCTCACAAGAGAGACTACAATCCTGAAGAGTCATTAGTCACTTGTACATATGTGTAATGCACTAAGCCAACATTTACAAATGAAGGAAGCTGATATCAGCAGGAGCACTTAAAGGGGTTTTTCTGTTGTAAACTATTGATGGCCTGTTAGGATGGACCACCAATAGTAGATTAGTGGGGGTCCACCGCCTGAGACCCCTGCTGGTCAGTTGGTCACTTGGCTGCTTCGTTCATGTGCTGAGCTGATTTCTGCAGCGGTCCAACTTGGTATTTCATACAAAGTCCCCATTCATTTTAATGGGAACTTTGCCTGTAATATCAAGCCTCAGCACTGCAGTGGGAACAGATCGGTCTGCTTCCTGCAGAAATCAGATCAGTGCGCAAGCACATTTGTCCAGCGACCGACTGATCGGCAGGGATCCCAGGTGGGAAACCCCTTACTGATCTAGTATTGATCTATCTGGTGGGCAGCCCATCACTAGTTTACAACTGGACAACCCCTCTAACCCATGTGGAGGATAGAAACTCTTGGCTGGCGTCGGCCCTGTTGCACATTTCGGCTTTACAAGCCTTCGTCCGGGGGTCTTCAGACAATCCTTTTAGACTTGTAGTCCTTATGCTGAGCCCCACGTGTGATCCTAGGGATCTGGTGTGTAGCTGTTGTACGATCCACTTGGTTTATCGTTTCATTTTATGTTCTTATTGGGTTCACAACGAAGAGGGCAAAATATTTCTAGTACTTTGATGTTTATGCCCAATTTTTTTTTACTATTGGTTTGGTCTAATTTTGTGCGGCTGCTGCATTATTTGACCGTTAACCTGGTATTTTATGTTTTAGACGTCACACGATTGTTGGTTTGCTGTCCGCCATTGATCTAGGGGGATTGAATGGCATTGCTTATGATGCAGCACACTGTGGTCTTCGGTAACATGACATCTCCTGTGCCCACAGTCTCAGTGGAGCCCTGACTTTATCTTCTCTCATGTTTGTTTAATTGGGCATTAAGGAACTTTTCCAATCTTTAAAAAAAATTGCCCTAGGGTAGGGAATGGGATTAAAAAAAATAAAAAAGGTCACTGCCTACTTTCACAGTGTCTCCCACTCATTGCTCACATACGTCTCAGCGGTCATAGTTGCATGAATGCACGTGACCAAGGAGGCCACAAATAGGCTGCAGCCGTCACATGAGCCATAAACGGGCGTCATTTCTTATTATTTCAGCAGGGACCATCTTCGCAGTGCTGGACTCCAGTCACATTTTTTCCAAGTCAAGTCTTAAAGGGGTTGTCCCGCGCCGAAACGGGTTTTTTTTTTTTTTCAACCCCCCCCCCCCCCCCCCCCCCCGTTCGGCGCGAGACAACCCCGATGCAGGGACGTACAGAAAGCTTACCGGAGCGCTTACCTTAATCCCCGCGCTCCGGTGACTTCTATACTTACCTGTGAAGATGGCCGCCGGAATCCTCTTCCTCCGTGGACCGCAGCTCTTCTGTGCGGTCCATTGCCGATTCCAGCCTCCTGATTGGCTGGAATCGGCACGTGACGGGGCGGAGCTACACGGAGCCTGCATTCTGCACGAGCGGCTCCATTGAAGACAGCAGAAGACCCGGACTGCGCAAGCGCGGCTAATTTGGCCATCGGAGGCCGAAAATTAGTCGGCACCATGGAGACGAGGACGCCAGCAACGGAGCAGGTAAGTAAAAAACTTTTTATAACTTCTGTATGGCTCATAATTAATGCACAATGTATATTACAAAGTGCATTAATATGGCCATACAGAAGTGTATAGACCCACTTGCTGCCGCGGGACAACCCCTTTAATTCTATTTTCTACCCTGGAACACGTTTTTTGAAGGGTCCGCAGACCAGTTTTAAGATTGTAATAAATAGTTGCAACCAATTATTATGCAGGCAGAACAGTGAAATCTCCATGTCGCTGTTTACATTGAATTGCCATGCAGTAAACCTGACTGACGTAAGACTCATTCACACGGGCGCATGTGCGTTCTGTATTACGCACCTAAAACGGACAGCATAAACCCCATTGATTTGAATCGGGGTATTCAGACGTGCGTTTTCCACCTGCTTTTTGTCCGTGCGTGAAAAGAATATCATAGCATGCCCTATTTTGGTCTGTCTTACGAACCAAAATTGTCCATTACAGTCAATGGGATCGTGTAAATACCCATGAGGCATAAGTATTCACTCCATATTGACGCATGAAGGCAGGATAAATGTATGGGACCTTCTGGCACTTCTTCTTTTTTTTGCTTGCATGGAAAACGCGATGAATATGTGCGCAAAAATAAATAAAAGAAAATTCACAATTCATACATGCAGTTACAGGCCATGAAAATGCTGCAGATTTCACTTACCAAAACTGCATATATCTCAGTGGTGCATTCCCTGCATCTACATGCCTAGTTCTATTATCCCTCTCCTCCCTCTTGCAGGCAGTGTGCACCATATTTGAGAAGTCGGTGAAGACGTTGCTGGATGATTTTGCCCCTATAGTGCCTCAGTTATGCGAGATGCTGGGTCAGATGTATAGTACAATTCCCCAGGCTTCTGCCATAGACCTGACACGGCAGGTAAGTGGGTTATCCCAGGTGAAAGGCTTGAAAAAACAGCATTTTAACTGAATAGGACCTAATAGCATGTTCAGACATTGTGAAAATGCTGCAGATTTTCCACAGTGGAATGGACTCTGAAAAATGCACAGCATGTTACAGTACAGGCATTTTGGATGAGATCTTAAGAAATCCCACCCACACACTGCTTAAAAAAACCAATAGTGTAAATTGATCTGCAGTGCAAATTTTAAAGGGAACTTGTCAGCAGTTATGAGTATCATAAACTAAGTTATGGTGCTCATACGGTAGGTCCTCTGGAGTCTGGCGAGGTATCATACACTAAGTTATGGTGCTCATACGGTAGGTTCTCTGGAGTCTGGCGAGGTATCATACACCAAGTTATGGTGCTCATACGGTAGGTTCTCTGGAGTCTGGCGAGGTATCATACACTAAGTTATGGTGCTCATACGGTAGGTTCTCTGGAGTCTGGCGAGGTATCATACACTAAGTTATGGTGCTCATACGGTAGGTTCTCTGGAGTCTGGCGAGGTGTCATACACTAAGTTATGGTGCTCATACGGTAGGTTCTCTGGAGTCTGGCGAGGTATCATACACTAAGTTATGGTGCTCATACGGTAGGTTCTCTGGAGTCTGGCGAGGTATCATACACTAAGTTTATGGTGCTCATACGGTAGGTTCCCTGGAGTCTGGCGAGGTATCATACACTAAGTTATGGTGCTCATACGGTAGGTTCCCTGGAGTCTGGCGAGGTATCATACACTAAGTTATGGTGCTCATACGGTAGGTTCCCTGGAGTCTGGCGAGGTATCATACACTAAGTTATGGTGCTCATACGGTAGGTTCTCTGGAGTCTGGCGAGGTATCATACACTAAGTTATGGTGCTCATACGGTAGGTCCTCTGGAGTCTGGCGAGGTATCATACACCAAGTTATGGTGCTCATACGGTAGGTTCCCTGGAGTCTGGCGAGGTATCATACACTAAGTTATGGTGCTCATACGGTAGGTTCCCTGGAGTCTGGCGAGGTATCATACACTAAGTTATGGTGCTCATACGGTAGGTTCTCTGGAGTCTGGCGAGGTATCATACACTAAGTTATGGTGCTCATACGGTAGGTTCTCTGGAGTCTGGCGAGGGATTTCTTATACTTGCCCAGAACACCGATTCAGCGCTGTCACCTCTGAACGTCTGCACAGAGCGTGTGGCTGGACCACTGGCTGCACGCTGTGCGCACACACTCCTGTAGCAGTCCATAGGAGTGCGCCCATGCAGCGGACAGCCAGCACTCTGGCTGCATGTTCTGTGCTGACTTTCGGGGGTAACAGTGCTGGTTCAGGGAACCAAGTAAGTATAAAAAAAAACCTTTCCTTAGATTCCAGGAAACCTGCCATATGAGCTTATGGTGCTTATAGCTGGTCACAGGTTCACATTAAGTCATGTCCATTTATCTTGCGGATTTGACCTTGAAGGGGTGAAATCCACAGCTGAAATGCCACAACACGTGAACATACCCTAAGGATGCGTTCACACGCAGCGGATTTTGATTCAGAACCATAGCAGATTTCACCCTTCCAATTGAAGGGGAGAATCCTGCTGTAGTTCCTTGAAAAATCTGCTACATGTAAATGCGTTCCATAAGTCTGCTCAGTGGGAGTCTCAAGACACTTGGCCTCACAGTCCTAAGAACTAGGGTGTCAGTAACTCATTCCAGACAGGAGGCTGCTGAACGTAGAGCAGTTGCTCTCTGGTAAAGTTAATGCACTGAGGTATTCTATATTTCTCATTGACTTTACGGATACACCAACACACAGCGGAACAATCCATGCCAAGAGCTGCATAATTTCTGTGTCAAAATCCGCACTTTTGATGTGGATCCGCAGCGGGGTGGAATCAACTGCTGATCAGCATCCAAATCCACACCATTTCCACCACATGTGAACATTCCCTAAGGGGGGGTCCAAAACAAAAATACATGCTGTTACAGCGAGCTTTCCAACCTCTTGGGGTTCTTCCTCCAGGCTTATGGAATAGATCAGAAGAGGCATCTATAAGGTTTTAGTGTTCTGGCTGATCAGTATCTATACATCCATTATTGGTGCAGCAGTGGCCCTAGTGAAGGATGTATCTCATCTGACTACAGCATGTACGGGTTTCCTTCTCTTCCAGATGGTTCACATCTTCGCCAACGAGCCGGCACACTTCCCTCCCATCAGAGCGCTGTTCCTGCTGGTCACCTCGCTGACGCTGTCGCTGTTTCAGCAAGGTTAGTCGCCCTGGGATGGACACTCTCCACGCTGTTACTACGGTCTCTTATATGACATGCCGGAGCTCGCCGAGTGCTTCTAATGGGGAGCTCTTGTCTTATGTTGTACAGTAGAATGTGATAACCAATCCCATGGGGCTTTCCACTTCACAGGAAAAAGGTAGACCAAACCCCCTCTCCTCATATAATGTCATAAGACACCCTTATCTTACCAATGTCAGCTAATCAGTGTGCAAACATGGAGTCACTTAAAGGGAAATTCATGTGGCTGATGCTCTTGTAGGATTGCAATCACTCTAGGACATAGAATTCAGAACACCTTATTTTTATGTCTGCAGCTCATGACTTCTTCAATCTGTTTGCTATCTTGACCACCTTGGACTGAGCTTGTTTTCAGTATGACTCTCCAAATCCTGTGTGTGTGTGTGTGTGTGGGGGGGGGATGATGACCAGTCTGGGAGCATTTAAAGAGGTTGTCTCGTCGGGGTCAGACCCTTTCAGAAAGCGGCCTCTGGAGCGATTGGCTGATCACCGTGCATCCCACTTCTGGCACCGCTGGCAAACAGCTTATTCTGCTGGGGAAAGCTGTTCCAGCCAGACATGTCACAGAAGAAATGTAGGACAACATGGCAGATGGTGATGTACTACAAGGATGGAATCCACTCCTATATACTGTGAGCAGCCCGGCCTGTTGACATGAGCTCCTCGTAGTACATAGGCCTCACTAGTTACATTTAACATAATACAAATTGTAAGGTGCTAACGATTTCACATATGTCAGACCTCATTCTACAGAGCGAGGGACAGATTGCCCTCTCATGCCATTAGATGGCGTGTGATCAGTACTTGCCACTGTGCCTTTCTGCTTTAAGGGGTTGTCGGATCTTTGAAAGGCCATCTCAACGGGTCCACCATGGTGTAGAATAGAAAAGCAGCTGATGCTTCCCGCTCGTCCCCCGGCTCCTGGACTCCACTGTGTTTGTTTACAGGCTGCCTGTGAGCTGCTGCAGCCAATGACAGCGCTTAGTGATTATCATTGGCTACAGCAGCTTGTTTGTAGACGGCTTAGGTGACTGCAGCCTGTAAAGATGATATCGGCCAGGAGACCGGTGACCCCAGTGGGGGACGAGCATGGAGTGGACAGAGGTGAGTTTCAGCTGCTCTCTTATTTTACACCACAGGAGACCCGTGAGATGGCCCTTCATAACTCTGACTGCCCCTCTAACCTGAGTGACAATGCCAGTGTTATCAGGAGCAAGGCTTTCTGGGATCACCCACTGCCCATACCACCTGTTACCAAGCAATGACCTGAACATATACAGGCACTGCCAACCGAAGGGTTCTTTTACGTTAATAAATGTGCCACTTATGAGGCACACCAACTGCTGCTCATTTACCCAGGCCGACTCAGACTCTGGGTGGGGGAGCAATTGTTTATATGGTCGTTCATCCTCCATGGAGTATCACTGTTGACCATGCATGCCCCGTTCACATGGGGAGATAAGCTGCCAGCGATTATCTTTTGTGCCACATAAAGGATGTGATCAGACACTCATCTGGTGATCGGCTGCACCTTCACTGCCCCATAATAGGGCAAACAAACCTTTCTAGGAGCGTCCGTGTCAGATCATCTGGCCATGCACAAGGCACTAAACAACATGGACAGATGATTTCCATAGGGGGGGGGGGGGGGGCTTTGGGTTGTTTTAAGACTTAACGGTGGTGTAAAAGGGTCAACCATCAGTCGGCAAGTGAGTAAACGCTCCTTCGTCATCTGATTGTTCGTTAGCAAGCACAAAAAGCTCGCTCAGTCGGCTGTATGTTTCCCAATGTGAACAGGAAGATGTGCAGCTGACCGATGTCTGCTCTATGGGGAGGAACAATCACATTAACGCTCATCCGTCCCCATACTGCAGATCATCGGCCATGAATGAGCGACGCTTGCCATGCTTTATCAATCCTCTGTAAGAGCGCCCTGAGATCCTTATCTGTGGATTTCATCACATGGGAATACTGGTTAAAAAAATGAAATTAACAAGAATGGATTAAAGCAACCTCCCGGCTTAGGGACAAAGTTCTGTCCTGGGACCGGAGAAGGTGAAGGTGTATTACCTGTAGTTCTTCTCATTTGTCCCATTATCAGCTATCTCAGATGGCAGACTACCTAATCCCCCACAGTGCATTTTTCTCTGATTGGCCAACTCTGCTCATGTGATTAGCGCAGTCCAGTTAGAGAGCATTAACTAGTTGGAACAGTGCATCAGTCACCTTGGACAGCCAATAACAGGATTAGGAGGCAGCGGACCGATGGGATAGCCAAGAACAACTGCAGGTAACATACCTCCAACTCCTCCGGTTGGACAGAAGGGTGTCCTACAGCCAGAGGGTTGCCTTTTAATCTTCTTCGGGCTCGGTGCACCAACCAAGATGTTGATTCCAGTTCAGGTAAGCTGCCATCAGCAGTTTACTAGGTTTCAGCAAAATGCGTTGCATCAACAGTTTTTGATGTAAGATCTGCAATCAAAGGTTCAACCTAGAAGTAATGTCCATGGTGATTGGTGACTAGTCAGGTGATCTTCCCAACATTCCCAGGGATAGTGAAAACATGGTCACTACAACAGCAAACGTGGGTGTAGGTTCAACACTCAGAAAAAGCGTATCAGGCGATCAACCTAGTCGGCCATTTTGGATTTCGCCAGTTGAACTTTTATCAACAAGTTTGATCTGCCAAAATCAAAGGATCAAATTGATCCACGATTTGAATCCTAATCACGGCCTAAACTGTTGGTGCAACCAGCCCTCGTTCAAACAGATCCCATCTATACAGAATGATGTTATGTGGGACATTTCAGGGGGGATAAGAAAGAAGTACCTGGAGCTGCTTAATAGTGCTGCTATATGGTGCAGTAATGGCCGGTAGTATCAGATGATCCCCAGACTGAGGATGTTATAGTGCAGTAATGGCCGGTAGTATCAGATGACCCCCAGACTGATGATGTTATAGTGCAGTAATGGCCGGTAGTATCAGATGACCCCCAGACTGATGATGTTATAGTGCAGTAATGGCCGGTAGTATCAGATGACCCCCAGACTGAGGATGTTATAGTGCAGTAATGGCCGGTAGTATCAGATGACCCCCAGACTGAGGATGTTATAGTGCAGTAATGGCCCGTAGTATCAGATGACCCCCCAGACTGATGATGTTATAGTGCAGTAATGGCCGGTAGTATCAGATGACCCCCAGACTGGTGATGTTATAGTGCAGTAATGGCCCGTAGTATCAGATGACCCCCCAGACTGATGATGTTATAGTGCAGTAATGGCCGGTAGTATCAGATGACCCCCAGACTGATGGTGTTATAGTGCAGTAATGGCCGGTAGTATCAGATGACCCCCAGACTGATGATGTTATAGTGCAGTAATGGCCGGTAGTATCAGATGACCCCCAGACTGATGATGTTATAGTGCAGTAATGGCCGGTAGTATCAGATGACCCCCAGACTGAGGATGTTATAGTGCAGTAATGGCCGGTAGTATCAGATGACCCCCAGACTGATGATGTTATAGTGCAGTAATGGCCGGTAGTATCAGATGACCCCCAGACTGATGATGTTATAGTGCAGTAATGGCCGGTAGTATCAGATGACCCCCAGACTGATGATGTTATAGTGCAGTAATGGCCGGTAGTATCAGATGACCCCCAGACTGATGATGTTATAGTGCAGTAATGGCCGGTAGTATCAGATGACCCCCAGACTGAGGATGTTATAGTGCAGTAATGGCCGGTAGTATCAGATGACCCCCAGACTGATGATGTTATAGTGCAGTAATGGCCGGTAGTATCAGATGACCCCCAGACTGAGGATGTTATAGTGCAGTAATGGCCGGTAGTATCAGATGATCCCCAGACTGATGATGTTATAGTGCAGTAATGGCCGGTAGTATGAGATGACCCCCAGACTGATGATGTTATAGTGCAGTAATGGCCGGTAGTATCAGATGACCCCCAGACTGATGATGTTATAATACAGTAATGGGCGGTAGTATCAGATGACCCCCAGACTGATGATGTTATAGTGCAGTAATGGCCGGTAGTATCAGATGACCCCCCAGACTGATGATGTTATAGTGCAGTAATGGCCGGTAGTATCAGATGACCCCCCAGACTGATGAGGTTATAGTGCAGTAATGGCCCGTAGTATCAGATGACCCCCAGACTGATGATGTTATAGTGCAGTAATGGCCGTAGTATCAGATGACCCCCAGACTGATGATGTTATAGTGCAGTAATGGCCGGTAGTATCAGATGACCCCCAGACTGATGATGTTATAGTGCAGTAATGGCCCGTAGTATCAGATGACCCCCAGACTGATGATGTTATAGTGCAGTAATGGCCCGTAGTATCAGATGACCCCCAGACTGATGATGTTATAGTGCAGTAATGGCCGGTAGTATCAGATGACCCCCAGACTGATGATGTTATAGTGCAGTAATGGCCGGTAGTATCAGATGACCCCCAGACTGAGGATGTTATAGTGCAGTAATGGCCGGTAGTATCAGATGACCCCCAGACTGAGGATGTTATAGTGCAGTAATGGCCGGTAGTATCAGATGACCCCCAGACTGATGTTATAGTGCAGTAATGGCCGGTAGTATCAGATGATCCCCAGACTGATGATGTTATAGTGCAGTAATGGCCGGTAGTATCAGATGACCCCCCAGACTGATGATGTTATAGTGCAGTAATGGCCGGTAGTATCAGATGACCCCCAGACTGATGATGTTATAGTGCAGTAATGGCCGGTAGTATCAGATGATCCCCAGACTGATGATGTTATAGTGCAGTAATGGCCCATAGTATCAGATGACCCCCAGACTGATGATGTTATGGTGCAGTAATGGCCGGTAGTATCAGATGACCCCCAGACTGATGATGTTATAGTGCAGTAATGGCCGGTAGTATCAGATGACCCCCAGACTGATGATGTTATAGTGCAGTAATGGCCGGTAGTATCAGATGACCCCCAGACTGAGGATGTTATAGTGCAGTAATGGCCCGTAGTATCAGATGACCCCCAGACTGAGGATGTTATAGTGCAGTAATGGCCGGTAGTATCAGATGACCCCCAGACTGATGATGTTATAGTGCAGTAATGGCCGGTAGTATCAGATGACCCCCAGACTGATGATGTTATAGTGCAGTAATGGCCGGTAGTATCAGATGACCCCCAGACTGAGGATGTTATAGTGCAGTAATGGCCGGTAGTATCAGATGACCCCCAGACTGAGGATGTTATAGTGCAGTAATGGCCGGTAGTATCAGATGACCCCCAGACTGAGGATGTTATAGTGCAGTAATGGCCGGTAGTATCAGATGACCCCCAGACTGAGGATGTTATAGTGCAGTAATGGCCGGTAGTATCAGATGACCCCCAGACTGATGGTGTTATAGTGCAGTAATGGCCGGTAGTATCAGATGACCCCCAGACTGATGATGTTATAGTGCAGTAATGGCCGGTAGTATCAGATGACCCCCAGACTGAGGATGTTATAGTGCAGTAATGGCCGGTAGTATCAGATGACCCCCAGACTGATGATGTTATAGTGCAGTAATGGCCGGTAGTATCAGATGACCCCCAGACTGATGATGTTATAGTGCAGTAATGGCCGGTAGTATGAGATGACCCCCAGACTGATGATGTTATAGTGCAGTAATGGCCGGTAGTATCAGATGACCCCCAGACTGAGGATGTTATAGTGCAGTAATGGCCGGTAGTATCAGATGACCCCCCAGACTGATGATGTTATAGTGCAGTAATGGCTGTAGTATCAGATGACCCCCAGACTGATGATGTTATAGTGCAGTAATGGCCGGTAGTATCAGATGACCCCCAGACTGATGATGTTATAGTACAGTAATGGCCGGTAGTATCAGATGACCCCCAGACTGATGATGTTATAGTGCAGTAATGGCCGGTAGTATCAGATGACCCCCAGACTGATGATGTTATAATACAGTAATGGGCGGTAGTATCAGATGACCCCCAGACTGATGATGTTATAGTGCAGTAATGGCCGGTAGTATCAGATGACCCCCAGACTGATGATGTTATAGTGCAGTAATGGCCGGTAGTATCAGATGACCCCCAGACTGATGATGTTATAGTGCAGTAATGGCCGGTAGTATCAGATGACCCCCAGACTGATGATGTTATAGTGCAGTAATGGCCGGTAGTATCAGATGACCCCCCAGACTGATGATGTTATAGTGCAGTAATGGCCCGTAGTATCAGATGACCCCCAGACTGATGATGTTATAGTGCAGTAATGGCCGTAGTATCAGATGACCCCCAGACTGATGATGTTATAGTGCAGTAATGGCCGGTAGTATCAGATGACCCCCAGACTGATGATGTTATAGTGCAGTAATGGCCCGTAGTATCAGATGACCCCCAGACTGATGATGTTATAATACAGTAATGGGCGGTAGTATCAGATGACCCCCAGACTGATGATGTTATAGTGCAGTAATGGCCGGTAGTATCAGATGACCCCCAGACTGATGATGTTATAGTGCAGTAATGGCCGGTAGTATCAGATGACCCCCAGACTGATGATGTTATAGTGCAGTAATGGCCGGTAGTATCAGATGACCCCCAGACTGATGATGTTATAGTGCAGTAATGGCCGGTAGTATCAGATGACCCCCAGACTGATGATGTTATAGTACAGTAATGGCCGGTAGTATCAGATGACCCCCCAGACTGATGATGTTATAGTGCAGTAATGGCCCGTAGTATCAGATGACCCCCAGACTGATGATGTTATAGTGCAGTAATGGCCGTAGTATCAGATGACCCCCAGACTGATGATGTTATAGTGCAGTAATGGCCGGTAGTATCAGATGACCCCCAGACTGATGATGTTATAGTACAGTAATGGCCGGTAGTATCAGATGACCCCCAGACTGAGGATGTTATAGTGCAGTAATGGCCCGTAGTATCAGATGACCCCCAGACTGATGATGTTATAGTGCAGTAATGGCCCGTAGTATCAGATGACCCCCAGACTGATGACGTTATAGTGCAGTAATGGCCGGTAGTATCAGATGACCCCCAGACTGATGATGTTATAGTGCAGTAATGGCCGGTAGTATCAGATGACCCCCAGACTGATGATGTTATAGTGCAGTAATGGCCGGTAGTATCAGATGACCCCCAGACTGAGGATGTTATAGTGCAGTAATGGCCGGTAGTATCAGATGACCCCCAGACTGATGATGTTATAGTGCAGTAATGGCCGGTAGTATCAGGTGACCCCCAGACTGAGGATGTTATAGTGCAGTAATGGCCGGTAGTATCAGATGACCCCCAGACTGATGTTATAGTGCAGTAATGGCCCGTAGTATCAGATGATCCCCAGACTGATGTTATAGTGCAGTAATGGCCGGTAGTATCAGATGATCCCCAGACTGATGATGTTATAGTGCAGTAATGGCCGGTAGTATCAGATGACCCCCAGACTGATGATGTTATAGTGCAGTAATGGCCGGTAGTATCAGGTGACCCCCAGACTGATGATGTTATAGTGCAGTAATGGCCGGTAGTATCAGGTGACCCCCAGACTGATGATGTTATAGTGCAGTAATGGCCGTAGTATCAGATGACCCCCAGACTGATGATGTTATAGTGCAGTAATGGCCGGTAGTATCAGATGACCCCCAGACTGATGATGTTATAGTGCAGTAATGGCCCGTAGTATCAGATGACCCCCAGACTGATGATGTTATAGTGCAGTAATGGCCGGTAGTATCAGATGACCCCCAGACTGATGATGTTATAGTGCAGTAATGGCCGGTAGTATCAGATGACCCCCAGACTGATGATGTTATAGTGCAGTAATGGCCGGTAGTATCAGATGACCCCCCAGACTGATGATGTTATAGTGCAGTAATGGCCGGTAGTATCAGATGACCCCCAGACTGATGATGTTATAGTGCAGTAATGGCCGGTAGTATCAGATGACCCCCAGACTGATGATGTTATAGTGCAGTAATGGCCGGTAGTATCAGATGACCCACAGACTGATGATGTTATAGTGCAGTAATGGCCGGTGGTATCAGATGACCCCCAGACTGATGATGTTATAGTGCAGTAATGGCCGGTAGTATCAGATGACCCCCAGACTGATGATGTTATAGTGCAGTAATGGCCGGTAGTATCAGATGACCCCCAGACTGATGATGTTATAGTGCAGTAATGGCCGGTAGTATCAGATGACCCCCAGACTGATGATGTTATAGTGCAGTAATGGCCGGTAGTATCAGATGACCCCCAGACTGATGGTGTTATAGTGCAGTAATGGCCGGTAGTATCAGATGACCCCCAGACTGATGATGTTATAGTGCAGTAATGGCCCGTAGTATCAGATGACCCCCAGACTGATGATGTTATAGTGCAGTAATGGCCGGTAGTATCAGGTGACCCCCAGACTGATGATGTTATAGTGCAGTAATGGCCGGTAGTATCAGATGACCCCCAGACTGATGATGTTATAGTGCAGTAATGGCCGGTAGTATCAGATGACCCCCCAGACTGATGATGTTATAGTGCAGTAATGGCCGGTAGTATCAGATGATCCCCAGACTGATGATGTTATAGTGCAGTAATGGCCGGTAGTATCAGATGACCCCCAGACTGATGATGTTATAGTGCAGTAATGGCCGGTAGTATCAGATGACCCCCAGACTGATGATGTTATAGTGCAGTAATGGCCGGTAGTATCAGATGACCCCCAGACTGATGAGGTTATAGTGCAGTAATGGCCGGTAGTATCAGATGACCCCCAGACTGAGGATGTTATAGTGCAGTAATGGCCCGTAGTATCAGATGACCCCCAGACTGATGATGTTATAGTGCAGTAATGGCCGGTAGTATCAGATGACCCCCAGACTGAGGATGTTATAGTGCAGTAATGGCCGGTATTATCAGATGACCCCCAGACTGATGATGTTATAGTGCAGTAATGGCCCGTAGTATCAGATGACCCCCAGACTGATGATGTTATAGTGCAGTAATGGCCGGTAGTATCAGATGACCCCCCAGACTGAGGATGTTATAGTGCAGTAATGGCCGGTAGTATCAGATGACCCCCAGACTGATGATGTTATAGTGCAGTAATGGCCGGTAGTATCAGATGATCCCCAGACTGATGATGTTATAGTGCAGTAATGGCCGGTAGTATCAGATGACCCCCAGACTGATGATGTTATAGTGCAGTAATGGCCCGTAGTATCAGATGACCCCCAGACTGATGATGTTATAGTGCAGTAATGGCCCGTAGTATCAGATGACCCCCAGACTGATGATGTTATAGTGCAGTAATGGCCGGTAGTATCAGATGACCCCCAGACTGATGATGTTATAGTGCAGTAATGGCCGGTAGTATCAGATGACCCCCAGACTGATGATGTTATAGTGCAGTAATGGCCGGTAGTATCAGATGATCCCCAGACTGATGATGTTATAGTGCAGTAATGGCCGGTAGTATCAGATGACCCCCAGACTGATGATGTTATAGTGCTGTAATGGCCGGTAGTATCAGATGACCCCCAGACTGATGATGTTATAGTGCAGTAATGGCCGGTAGTATCAGATGACCCCCAGACTGATGATGTTATAGTGCAGTAATGGCCGGTAGTATCAGATGACCCCCAGACTGATGATGTTATAGTGCAGTAATGGCCGGTAGTATCAGATGACCCCCAGACTGATGATGTTATAGTGCAGTAATGGCCGGTAGTATCGGATGACCCCCAGACTGATGATGTTATAGTGCAGTAATGGCCCGTAGTATCAGATGACCCCCCAGACTGATGATGTTATAGTGCAGTAATGGCCGGTAGTATCAGATGACCCCCAGACTGATGATGTTATAGTGCAGTAATGGCCGGTAGTATCAGATGACCCCCAGACTGATGATGTTATAGTGCAGTAATGGCCGGTAGTATCAGATGACCCCCAGACTGATGATGTTATAGTGCAGTAATGGCCGGTAGTATCAGGTGACCCCCAGACTGATGATGTTATAGTGCAGTAATGGCCGGTAGTATCAGATGACCCCCAGACTGATGATGTTATAGTGCAGTAATGGCCGGTAGTATTAGATGACCCCCAGACTGATGATGTTATAGTGCAGTAATGGCCGGTAGTATCAGATGACCCCCAGACTGATGATGTTATAGTGCAGTAATGGCCGGTAGTATCAGATGACCCCCAGACTGATGATGTTATAGTGCAGTAATGGCCGGTAGTATCAGATGACCCCCAGACTGATGATGTTATAGTGCAGTAATGGCCGGTAGTATCAGATGACCCCCAGACTGATGATGTTATAGTGCAGTAATGGCCGGTAGTATCAGATGACCCCCAGACTGATGATGTTATAGTGCAGTAATGGCCGGTAGTATCAGGTGACCCCCAGACTGATGATGTTATAGTGCAGTAATGGCCGGTAGTATCAGATGACCCCCAGACTGATGATGTTATAGTGCAGTAATGGCCGGTAGTATCAGATGACCCCCAGACTGAGGATGTTATAGTGCAGTAATGGCCCGTAGTATCAGATGATCCCCAGACTGATGATGTTATAGTGCAGTAATGGCCGGTAGTATCAGATGACCCCCAGACTGATGATGTTATAGTGCAGTAATGGCCGGTAGTATCAGATGACCCCCAGACTGATGATGTTATAGTGCAGTAATGGCCGGTAGTATTAGATGACCCCCAGACTGATGATGTTATAGTGCAGTAATGGCCGGTAGTATCAGATGACCCCCAGACTGATGATGTTATAGTGCAGTAATGGCCGGTAGTATCAGATGACCCCCAGACTGATGATGTTATAGTGCAGTAATGGCCGGTAGTATCAGGTGACCCCCAGACTGATGATGTTATAGTGCAGTAATGGCCGGTAGTATCAGATGACCCCCAGACTGATGATGTTATAGTGCAGTAATGGCCCGTAGTATCAGATGACCCCCAGACTGATGATGTTATAGTGCAGTAATGGCCGGTAGTATCAGATGACCCCCAGACTGATGATGTTATAGTGCAGTAATGGCCGGTAGTATCAGATGACCCCCAGACTGAGGATGTTATAGTGCAGTAATGGCCCGTAGTATCAGATGATCCCCAGACTGATGATGTTATAGTGCAGTAATGGCCGGTAGTATCAGATGACCCCCAGACTGATGATGATATAGTGCAGTAATGGCCGGTAGTATCAGATGACCCCCAGACTGATGATGTTATAGTGCAGTAATGGCCGGTAGTATCAGGTGACCCCCAGACTGATGATGTTATAGTGCAGTAATGGCCGGTAGTATCAGATGACCCCCAGACTGATGATGTTATAGTGCAGTAATGGCCCGTAGTATCAGATGACCCCCAGACTGATGATGTTATAGTGCAGTAATGGCCGGTAGTATCAGATGACCCCCAGACTGATGATGTTATAGTGCAGTAATGGCCGGTAGTATCAGATGACCCCCAGACTGAGGATGTTATAGTGCAGTAATGGCCGGTAGTATCAGATGACCCCCAGACTGATGATGTTATAGTGCAGTAATGGCCGGTAGTATCAGATGACCCCCAGACTGAGGATGTTATAGTGCAGTAATGGCCGGTAGTATCAGATGACCCCCAGACTGATGATGTTATAGTGCAGTAATGGCCGGTAGTATCAGATGACCCCCAGACTGATGATGTTATAGTGCAGTAATGGCCGGTAGTATCAGATGACCCCCAGACTGATGATGTTATAGTGCAGTAATGGCCGGTAGTATCAGATGACCCCCAGACTGATGATGTTATAGTGCAGTAATGGCCGGTAGTATCAGATGACCCCCAGACTGATGATGTTATAGTGCAGTAATGGCCCGTAGTATCAGATGACCCCCAGACTGATGATGTTATAGTGCAGTAATGGCCCGTAGTATCAGATGACCCCCAGACTGAGGATGTTATAGTGCAGTAATGGCCCGTAGTATCAGATGACCCCCAGACTGATGATGTTATAGTGCAGTAATGGCCGGTAGTATCAGATGATCCCCCAGACTGATGATGTTATAGTGCAGTAATGGCCGGTAGTATCAGATGACCCCCAGACTGATGATGTTATAGTGCAGTAATGGCCGGTAGTATCAGATGACCCCCAGACTGATGATGTTATAGTGCAGTAATGGCCGGTAGTATCAGATGATCCCCAGACTGATGATGTTATAGTGCAGTAATGGCCCGTAGTATCAGATGACCCCCAGACTGATGATGTTATAGTGCAGTAATGGCCGGTAGTATCAGATGACCCCCAGACTGATGATGTTATAGTGCAGTAATGGCCGGTAGTATCAGATGACCCCCAGACTGATGATGTTATAGTGCAGTAATGGCCGGTAGTATCAGATGACCCCCAGACTGAGGATGTTATAGTGCAGTAATGGCCGGTAGTATCAGATGACCCCCAGACTGAGGATGTTATAGTGCAGTAATGGCCGGTAGTATCAGATGACCCCCAGACTGATGATGTTATAGTGCAGTAATGGCCGGTAGTATCAGATGACCCCCAGACTGAGGATGTTATAGTGCAGTAATGGCCGGTAGTATCAGATGACCCCCAGACTGAGGATGTTATAGTGCAGTAATGGCCGGTAGTATCAGATGACCCCCAGACTGATGATGTTATAGTGCAGTAATGGCCGGTAGTGTCAGATGACCCCCAGACTGATGATGTTATAGTGCAGTAATGGCCGGTAGTATCAGATGACCCCCGAGACTGATGATGTTATAGTGCAGTAATGGCCCGTAGTATCAGATGACCCCCAGACTGATGATGTTATAGTGCAGTAATGGCCGGTAGTATCAGATGACCCCCAGACTGATGATGTTATAGTGCAGTAATGGCCCGTAGTATCAGATGACCCCCAGACTGATGATGTTATAGTGCAGTAATGGCCGGTAGTATCAGATGACCCCCCAGACTGATGATGTTATAGTGCAGTAATGGCCCGTAGTATCAGATGACCCCCAGACTGATGATGTTATAGTGCAGTAATGGCCGGTAGTATCAGATGACCCCCAGACTGATGATGTTATAGTGCAGTAATGGCCCGTAGTATCAGATGACCCCCAGACTGATGATGTTATAGTGCAGTAATGGCCGGTAGTATCAGATGATCCCCAGACTGATGATGTTATAGTGCAGTAATGGCCCGTAGTATCAGATGACCCCCCAGACTGATGATGTTATAGTGCAGTAATGGCCGGTAGTATCAGATGACCCCCAGTCTGATGATGTTATAGTGCAGTAATGGCCGGTAGTATCAGGTGACCCCCAGACTGAGGATGTTATAGTGCAGTAATGGCCGGTAGTAT
Source organism: Eleutherodactylus coqui (assembly GCF_035609145.1). Taxonomy (NCBI): domain Eukaryota; kingdom Metazoa; phylum Chordata; class Amphibia; order Anura; family Eleutherodactylidae; genus Eleutherodactylus; species Eleutherodactylus coqui. Next base: position 313,853,839 of record NC_089839.1, read on the forward strand.
CAGATGACCCCCAGACTGATGATGTTATAGTGCAGTAATGGCCGGTAGTATCAGATGACCCCCAGACTGATGATGTTATAGTGCAGTAATGGCCGGTAGTATCAGATGACCCCAGACTGATGATGTTATAGTGCAGTAATGGCCGGTAGTATCAGATGACCCCCAGACTGATGATGATATAGTGCAGTAATGGCCGGTAGTATCAGATGACCCCCAGACTGATGATGTTATAGTGCAGTAATGGCCGGTAGTATCAGATGACCCCCAGACTGAGGATGTTATAGTACAGTAATGGCCCGTAGTATCAGATGACCCCCAGACTGAGGATGTTATAGTGCAGTAATGGCCCGTAGTATCAGATGACCCCCAGACTGATGATGTTATAGTGCAGTAATGGCCGGTAGTATCAGATGACCCCCAGACTGATGATGTTATAGTGCAGTAATGGCCCGTAGTATCAGATGACCCCCAGACTGAGGATGTTATAGTGCAGTAATGGCCGGTAGTATCAGATGACCCCCAGACTGATGATGTTATAGTGCAGTAATGGCCGGTAGTATCAGATGACCCCCAGACTGATGATGTTATAGTGCAGTAATGGCCGGTAGTATCAGATGATCCCCCAGACTGATGATGTTATAGTGCAGTAATGGCCGGTAGTATCAGATGACCCCCAGACTGATGATGTTATAGTGCAGTAATGGCCGGTAGTATCAGATGATCCCCCAGACTGATGATGTTATAGTGCAGTAATGGCCCGTAGTATCAGATGACCCCCAGACTGATGATGTTATAATACAGTAATGGGCGGTAGTATCAGATGACCCCCAGACTGATGATGTTATAGTGCAGTAATGGCCGGTAGTATCAGATGACCCCCCAGACTGAGGATGTTATAGTGCAGTAATGGCCGGTAGTATCAGATGACCCCCAGACTGATGATGTTATAGTGCTGTAATGGCCGGTAGTATCAGATGACCCCCAGACTGAGGATGTTATAGTGCAGTAATGGCCGGTAGTATCAGATGACCCCCAGACTGATGATGTTATAGTGCAGTAATGGCCGGTAGTATCAGATGACCCCCAGACTGATGTTATAGTGCAGTAATGGCCGGTAGTATCAGATGATCCCCAGACTGATGATGTTATAGTGCAGTAATGGCCGGTAGTATCAGATGACCCCCAGACTGAGGATGTTATAGTGCAGTAATGGCCCGTAGTATCAGATGACCCCCAGACTGAGGATGTTATAGTGCAGTAATGGCCGGTAGTATCAGATGACCCCCAGACTGAGGATGTTATAGTGCAGTAATGGCCGGTAGTATCAGATGACCCCCAGACTGATGATGTTATAGTGCAGTAATGGCCGGTAGTATCAGATGACCCCCAGACTGAGGATGTTATAGTGCAGTAATGGCCGGTAGTATCAGATGACCCCCAGACTGAGGATGTTATAGTGCAGTAATGGCCGGTAGTATCAGATGACCCCCAGACTGAGGATGTTATAGTGCAGTAATGGCCGGTAGTATCAGATGACCCCCAGACTGATGATGTTATAGTGCAGTAATGGCCGGTAGTATCAGATGACCCCCAGACTGATGATGTTATAGTGCAGTAATGGCCGGTAGTATCAGATGACCCCCAGACTGATGATGTTATAGTGCAGTAATGGCCGGTAGTATCAGATGACCCCCAGACTGATGATGTTATAGTGCAGTAATGGCCGGTAGTATCAGATGACCCCCAGACTGATGATGTTATAGTGCAGTAATGGCCGGTAGTATCAGATGACCCCCAGACTGAGGATGTTATAGTGCAGTAATGGCCCGTAGTATCAGATGACCCCCAGACTGATGATGTTATGGTGCAGTAATGGCCGGTAGTATCAGATGACCCCCAGACTGATGATGTTATAGTGCAGTAATGGCCGGTAGTATCAGATGACCCCCAGACTGATGATGTTATAGTGTAGTAATGGCCGGTAGTATCAGATGACCCCCAGACTGATGATGTTATAGTGCAGTAATGGCCGGTAGTATCAGATGACCCCCAGACTGATGATGTTATAGTGTAGTAATGGGCGGTAGTATCAGATGACCCCCAGACTGAGGATGTTATAGTGCAGTAATGGCCGGTAGTATCAGATGACCCCCAGACTGATGATGTTATAGTGCAGTAATGGCCCGTAGTATCAGATGACCCCCAGACTGATGATGTTATGGTGCAGTAATGGCCGGTAGTATCAGATGACCCCCAGACTGAGGATGTTATAGTGCAGTAATGGCCGGTAGTATCAGATGACCCCCAGACTGATGATGTTATAGTGCAGTAATGGCCGGTAGTATCAGATGACCCCCAGACTGAGGATGTTATAGTGCAGTAATGGCCGGTAGTATCAGATGACCCCCAGACTGATGATGTTATAGTGCAGTAATGGCCGGTAGTATCAGATGACCCCCAGACTGATGATGTTATAGTGCAGTAATGGCCGGTAGTATCAGATGACCCCCCAGACTGATGATGTTATAGTGCAGTAATGGCCGGTAGTATCAGATGACCCCCAGACTGATGATGATATAGTGCAGTAATGGCCGGTAGTATCAGATGACCCCCAGACTGATGATGTTATAGTGCAGTAATGGCCGGTAGTATCAGATGACCCCCAGACTGATGATGTTATAGTGCAGTAATGGCCGGTAGTATCAGATGACCCCCAGACTGATGATGTTATAGTGCAGTAATGGCCGGTAGTATCAGGTGACCCCCAGACTGATGATGTTATAGTGCAGTAATGGCCGGTAGTATCAGATGACCCCCAGACTGATGATGTTATAGTGCAGTAATGGCCGGTAGTATCAGATGACCCCCAGACTGATGATGTTATAGTGCAGTAATGGCCGGTAGTATCAGATGACCCCCAGACTGAGGATGTTATAGTGCAGTAATGGCCGGTAGTATCAGATGACCCCCAGACTGATGATGTTATAGTGCAGTAATGGCCGGTAGTATCAGATGACCCCCAGACTGATGATGTTATAGTGCAGTAATGGCCGGTAGTATCAGATGACCCCCCAGACTGATGATGTTATAGTGCAGTAATGGCCGGTAGTATCAGATGACCCCCAGACTGATGATGATATAGTGCAGTAATGGCCGGTAGTATCAGATGACCCCCAGACTGATGATGTTATAGTGCAGTAATGGCCGGTAGTATCAGATGACCCCCAGACTGATGATGTTATAGTGCAGTAATGGCCGGTAGTATCAGATGATTCCCAGACTGATGATGTTATAGTGCAGTAATGGCCCGTAGTATCAGATGACCCCCAGACTGATGATGTTATAGTGCAGTAATGGCCCGTAGTATCAGATGACCCCCAGACTGATGATGTTATAGTGCAGTAATGGCCGGTAGTATCAGATGACCCCCAGACTGATGATGTTATAGTGCAGTAATGGCCGGTAGTATCAGATGACCCCCAGACTGATGATGTTATAGTGCAGTAATGGCCGGTAGTATCAGATGACCCCCAGACTGATGATGTTATAGTGCAGTAATGGCCGGTAGTATCAGGTGACCCCCAGACTGATGATGTTATAGTGCAGTAATGGCCGGTAGTATCAGATGACCCCCAGACTGATGATGTTATAGTGCAGTAATGGCCGGTAGTATCAGATGACCCCCAGACTGATGAGGCATTTTATTACTTTGTATTAAAGGTTAGATCTATAAATTCATTTTATAAGGATGTACATTATTATTGTATTTTCTGTATCTTGTGCTGGGAGGATTAGTGCAGCAGGACCACTAATGGCCAGCAGATGGCACTACTGCTACAGGAGATAATGGTAATGGCCAGGAGGGGGCACTACTGCTGCTACAGGAGATAATGGTAATGGCCAGGAGGGGGCACTACTGCTACAGGAGATAATGGTAATGTCCAGGAGGTGGCACTACTACTGCTACAGGAGATAATGATAATGGCCAGGAAGGGGCACTACTGCTACAGGAGATAATGGTAATGACCAGGAGGTGGCACTACTGCTGCTACAGGAGATAATGGTAATTACCAGGAGGTGGCACTACTGCTGCTACAGGAGATAATGGTAATGGCCAGGAGGGGGCACTACTACTACAGGAGATAATGGTAATGGTCAGGAGGTGGCAGTAGTGCTGCTACAGGAGAGAATGGTAATAATAATAAACTTTATTTGTATAGCGCCAACATATTCCGCAGCGCAATGGTCAGGAGGGGGCACTACTACTGCTACAGGAGATAATAGTAATGGCTAGGAGGTGGCACTACTACTGCTACAGGAGATAATAGTAATGGCTAGGAGGTGGCACTACTGCTGCTATAGGAGATAATGGTAATGACCAGGAGGTGGCACTAGTACTGCTACAGGAGATAATAGTAATGGCCAGGAGGTGGCACTACTACTGCTACAGGAGATAATAGTAATGGCCAGGAGGTGGCACTACTACTGCTACAGGAGATAATAGTAATGGCCAGGAGGTGGCACTACTACTGCTACAGGAGATAATAGTAATGGCCAAGAGGTGGCAGTAGTGCTGCTACAGGAGATAAAGGAGGTGGGAGGGCTTTATTTCCACGCAGTCACTGTATCACATAGCCGATGTATTAAGTATAGTGAAGTGGGCCGGTCTGACATTTGGTTCTTCCTGATGGTTCGTAGGAGTGTGGAGATAATGTAGAATGCCGCTGACCTATCCTGGATGATTCTGTAATATGTGTCCACCGTTACTTGCTATACCTGGGGATTACAGCAGCATCCGCCCGCTGCAGCTTACTAGGGGCGAAGTCCTTGCAGGCCTGAATGTGGGGCTGCAGTCTATTCAGTTCTGTATACGCAGGACGGGTTGTGTCCATTACCTCACTATTACGTGATCGTTTACAGTAAATCAATAGTAGATTATACTCAAAATATATTTTGTACCCCAAGTAGAGAACCGTACTAGAAAACAGTGCCGCTGCGCACTTGGCATGTAGAAGAGTCAATATATATATCTAAGCAGCCGTCACACACTCCCATCTGTCAGTACAGGCTCAAAAGGGTTGTGCCAACATCTAATCTTACCCCCCTCCACAGCTTGGGATTAGTGGGGGTCCAACTGCCGGGATCCTACAAATACTGAAATTAGGGGTCCCAAAGGTCCCTGCATGAATGGGGAACCACCACTCCATTCATTTCAGTGCCACTGCTAGAGACGGCCGAGTGCTTGAACTCGGTCCCATTGAAGTGACTGGAGCAGCGGTAAGCCTAGGGGGGTCCCATCAGTCGGACCCCCACCGATCATAATGTTCTCCTCTATCCTGTGGAAAGCCAGGTAACTTTCAATATTGACTGTTTGCTGTCATTAAACAGTAACACGGCTGCCAATATACAGGCTAGTCCAGCACCGATGACCCGGCCTCGCTGGAAGTCGCTCCGATCGCTGGATCTTCCATCTAATGTGGATTCACACTGAAACTGATCCACGGAAAACTTGTCACGTGATCTTATACCGCACTCCGGGGTCACGGGGGGAATTACATACAGGGGGCGCCAATCGTGAGAGGATCGGGGGCTCTAATAAAGGGTTCATTCAGTCTACATTGATACTTTTATAGCAGACCTGCCCAGCTTGTACCCCGCTGTTTCCCTCTATTGAATACATTGTAGCAATGCCAGGTGACAGGAGGGAGAGTCGGCCTCTGAATGTTACATGAAGATGGGAGGAATAGAAGATGAGATGCAATGACGGGGGCTTGTATTGGGACCTTTTATTTACAGACTGACCCTTTAGACGAGTTGTTGGCCACGAGGTACGGAACGCTGAGTTTAAGCTGGTTGATAGGTCTGGTAAAGGACGGCAGCCGTCTGTCCGGTGGCTACTTACCGGCCCCCTACCTCCGCCCATACCGCGGCAGCGCTCCATGACCCCTGGCTCGTCCGCGTCCTCCTTCCGCCTTCCATCACTGATGTCTTGAGTGTGCGGGATGGTCAGGGTCTGAAGCATCTTTCTTTTTGATTTGTTCGTTCTATTTTTTGGGTTTTCCAAGTCTCATAATTTTGTTTCTTTGACGAGTTGTTCATGTCTTTTTACCCCTCCCCCTCCCATCCACCCCATTCACCCCTCCCCCCCTCACATCCCCCTGTAAACTTCTTTCTGTATCACATGACTTATATGAGATTAAGTTGCTGTTTGTATAATTTTCTCTTAAGTTACATCTTTATTATATTTTTAGGACCCAGGGACCATCCTGATATTGTTGATTCATTTATGCAACTCCTGGCACAGGTGTGTTTTGGGTTTATTTCATTCACTTTTCTTTCTTTCTCTCTCTCTTCCTCCTTATTTGATTCAATTTGGCTTTCTGTTCTCTCCCGTCCTCCCCTCTATGATTTCTTTTATGTTCTGTAGCCTTTCTCCATCAAGTTTTGCTCCAGTTCTTTCTTTGAGACGCCCTCACTGAAAGCAAACGAGACCAAATCCCACGTGTGTAAAGCGCTGGGACTGTTAGTGCCCATAAGTAGGTCATGGCTCCTGGACCATTGAGATTCAGGATATTACAAGACTGCCGTCCCACCCTTCATGCTACTCTACCTGGAAAAGTCACTCTGTATGTCATTGCAGCTGCTAGACACTAGACCGAACGGATTGGGAAATGTGCGACCTGCAAGCTGCAGAGCTAAAGACAGTGTGTGCAGATGGGGAACAATGCTATCAGTCCTCTTTAGTACGGGGTGGTAATGTTTCTCCTTGTGGTAAGCAACACAAAGGCATTAGGGAGTCTTATGTTATATGCAATGATTCCTGGGGAAAAAGTATGTAAAGGAGAGTTGAAGAAATGCCTCTACAGCGCCTCCTATTGGAGGGTACAGTAGTTGCTCTGAGTCAATACGCGATCTTTGAACAGTACATTGGTATCTCTTCCTTTGACAAGACTCTGCTTTGGCTTACACCCCCAGTCATATTGCAGGGCCTATTAGGAGGTCAGACATTGACTTTATATGGTTGCTACCTTCCAATAGGAGGCGCTGGAGATGTATTAGTCCTCTTGTAAAGCTGTGTGTGACTCGGCTTTTTAAGAGTTCTGAATTAGTTATTTCCTCGTTCTGACTGCATACTTGGGTTCTGTTCAGACTGTGCAGTTAAAGTGTTAAACTCGGCTGTTTGCTGTAGTTTTTAATGCTATTGTCATAAAAAATGCAACCTGAAAAACTGCAGTAAAAACACAAGCGGCTCCTGAATACGTGTTTTTTTATTGTGGTTTTAACTGCACCGCCTGACTACACCTTTACACAAAATAGCAATTCCGATCTCTAGAAAATCTGTCTGCCAGCTGCCTTGGTGTCTCCCCGCTTGGCCGGGCGCAGGCAGCCTGGCAGATTTCATAACCGCTTAAGGGAGGGAAAGTTTAGGCTTTTTGGTCTTTACTAATGAACGTCTCTAAGATAATGAGTCTTGATTACAGCGGAGAGTCCACAAGTCCTAGATGTGTTTCTTCTGCCTCAGCAGAGATGATGGATACATATTGCCATGGCCTGTTCATGGAAGCAGAAGGACAATCACATGGGGGGGACCGGATTGTTCTCATATATGGGTTGTTTCATTGAAACTTTCGTTATTTTGCTAGTCCCTCAGTATGGATTATAAATGTAGAGAGATGCATCCAGTGTGTGTTTGCATTCTCTATGTTTGGATTTTAAGGGTCTCTGTTGAATCCCCACCCCCATGATGATGTCAGAGCATGACCGCGGTGATGTCACCTGGCCACACCCCTCAGACGTCAATCCTTATGCATTGATTACTGATTAGAGTAATGTCTTCTGCAATGAATGATGCCTAACGATGCTTTAATAAGCTCATTTAAGCGTACCTATACACACAGCGGATCATCGCCGCGGGCAGACACGCTGCTTGCTGGGTGACTCCTGTACCTGTCATTGTGTGATGCGGATACCACCCGGCAATCGGTGGAGATCTGCTGTCTGTACAGACGCCCTTTTACATCTAAGTCACCAATTGTCACTTTGTAGGTAGAAATGTATTAAAATGAATGTTGTTCCGTATTACTTAAAGGGCCGTGCGCTGAAAACCACATCAAAGATTTCTGCAGAATTGGCCTACGTGAGGTTGGTTTCCCATGCTGCAGCAGTCGGATTCATCCCACATGCAGCGGCGGCTGGCCACAGAATTGTGTGGGTAAAAGGGCATTATTGCTGGTAGAATGATGCAGCCGTTCCACCTGGCATGTAGACCTGGCTCAGCTGCTGCAGCGCAGGCACCCGGCCCTCACAGTAACACATGATCTTGGAGCGCTTCGGAGTTACATCCTGTATTATAACTTCTAAATAGATTCGGCGCATTTAAGACTGCTTATAAGTAAAAGATTAAATCCGTTATGGGCAGCCGACATTTGTGCCGTTTTCAGGCCTTCCTTTTTAAATCGGTCTTCAGTGTGGTGACCAGGCCCACCTCGGATATCCATGGCCACCTTTCTCACAACTGGTGACAAGTCCTAAGTATGGCCTGACCAGAATGTGTGAATTGTATTTTCATTATGAAAGCCAAAAACGGGTGTAAACTGTGCGCTTTTGTGTTTGTTACTCGCCTTTACAAGATCTCTTCTCGCTTTAAGGATCTTCATACAAAACGAAAAATGTTTCTATAAAGGGAATCGGTCACTTCCTGATGTCACTGTGACCCTTTATTATATAAAAACACATGTTTTATAACTTTTTGGTGATTTCTTTTTAACTTTCTATTTGCATTTAAAAAAAATTTAAAGTCCTTTGTTTTTCAGACTGACCACAAACCCCAATTACCTGTTTACACGGGATGATTGTTCACATCCCTGCGCTCCCGCGGGAATTGGAATGATACTTGTCCTGTGTAAATGCATGCAGAAACCTGAACAAATAGCAGTTCAGCGTAAACCGCAGTCGTTCAGTTCTGAATGACTTCTTACAGTGAATAGAGGCGGGTGGGTGGAGAGCGTTCCCCGGCCGCCTGGCCTCCATGCCGGTCACGCTCTAAACAACGCCAGCAATACTCGCAACAGTACAGCGAGCACGAACACGCTGGAATACGCTTGTCGGGCATCGGTTTCCTGACAGCGCATCCCATGTAAATGGGGCTTAACGCTTGTCTGTCACTTCCTTATCTGTAGAGAAAGCTTTGCAGTGGTTGTCTCACTGAGATCACAGGCAGGATTACACTGAGGTGACACCTATATGTAGATGGCACAGGATCCACCATTCACAGTAGGTGATTAGCTGTGACTCTTCGCCCCCTGCCTGCAAAATGACCGCTGCAGTTCACAGAGTATGTCTGAAACAGTCTCCCGTACAGGTCAGTGGGTCCCCTCCTAACCTTTATGTGAATAGCCCCCAAGGCTGCCATATCACTATATTCTCTTAATGCTGCTACATGCAGCCCAGGACCCCCCCCCCCCTAGTTATGTACAGCCAACAGAATAAAAAAAATATACAAACAGAACGTAAAGGCCGTTTAGAAAATGTAAAATGTTTCACGATCTGGTTTTACGTGACCGCCAATGTAATAACTAGCAAAAGCACCAGTTACTTGATTTACCTATAGTGTTGGTTTTGTGCTGAAAAAAATTCCTCTGGCCACTAGAAGTCTTTGGAGAGGGCAGAGGAGGAAGCTGCTGACTGGCTGCTGTAGAATGTCCTACATGCTGCTGTTACTTATGAGGGTGATCCTGCTCCCTATGTGTACAGTGTATGGAGCCGTCATAGCAGTCTGCATCCCACTAGATCAGGAAAGACTGAGAATGGGAGATAGAGCCTGCAGAGGGGAAAACAGGATAAATGCAGGATACAAGTCATCCAATGGCCAGAAATGTTGTTCTTCAAGTACACACATTAGGGCTCCTGTCCACAAGCGAATGTTCCCTGCAGCAATAATCCGGCCACGGGAAACGCAGTGAACGCTTCACATAGAGTTGCTATAGAAAGCACAGCCCCCCTGTCCACGAGCGGAGAATTGTAGCGATAGATAGGCTCACTGCGGAGATCCCTCTGCCGGCTCCTACTCCCGCCGCGGGATTTCGCATCGCCCGTGGTCAGGCAACCTAATTCTGAAAAGTCATCTGAAAGTGTGAGTAGACTTTAAAAGTCATGTAGATCTGTTACTTCTCACAAACCTAATTGTATCCATTCTGAACAATCCTTTGTACCATAAACCCATCAGCAGCACAGATCTTTCCTTTCCTGATAGTTCATTACATTTTACCCACACTGATACATTGTATCATCCTGAAGTCCAGTGTGTAGCTGAGAGGATTCTCTATACTGGATACAATTATAACAAACCCTTAGCTGTATGTGAAGAACTTGGCCAGGACAGTTTTCTGCATCTGATACCATGTTCCCCCCAAAATAAGACCCTGTCTTATAGTAACTTTAGCCCCAAAATAGGCACTAGGTCTTATTTTTGGGATTGTCTTATATAATATACTCACCTAGCAGGCTCAATCCAGGTTCTCCCGCTGCTCCCCGGAACTCCGACGTGCTTCTTACAGTCCTAGGCTGCTCACAGATCACTTCCTGGTTACGGGATTCATAAATCCTGCTCCCAGGAAGCGATGGCTGTGATTGGTTCTTCAACCGCTGCTCAGCCAACCAGTGCAGTGCTCGATGAACCAATCACAGCTATCGCATTGGTTTATCGAGTGCTGTATTGATTATCTGAGTAGCACTCGAGAGCCATTTCTTCCTGGAGGCGGGATTTATGAATCCCACAACCAGGAAGGTCTACAAGAAGCGTGTCGGAGCTCTGGAGAGCAGCGGGAGGCACCTGGACTGAGCCTGCTAGTAATGTATTTCTTTTTTTAATGTAATTGAGCTATGGCTTATTTTTGGGGTAGGACTTATATTTCAAGCCTCCCGGAAAAATCAGGGTAGTGCTTATTTCCAGGGTAGGTCTTATTTTGGGGGAAATGGCGTAATAAGCTAAAATAATTCTGTTAACGAACAGCAAGCAGAGATCTTGAAAATGCTGAGAAATCAAAACACAAAGTTTATTATAGAGTTAAAGGGTGTTTGATGTTTCAGTCCACAATGTGGTGGACTGTGGCGGTATAGACCTCTCCGAGGCGTCTGTGTGTAGGTGGCATCTGAAAGTTTATGGCATATCTAGAAATCCGTTCACACTTTTCACGTTTTCTACATGCGCCTGCATCACCGATTCAGAAGAAAGTCTCCACTTGTCCGGCTTGGGTTTCCGTGTCTCATGGCAGGTAAGTGGCTGAAGGTGTACCCCTGACTGCCTAAACCAAGTCCTCATCTCTCCATCTTACATTTCACAGGCCCTGAAGCGCAAGCCGTGTCTCTTCATGTCTGCTGAGCTGGATGTTAAGGCGGTTTTTCAATGTGGTAAGATGACACGTCTGCATCCGATTGTGTTGGATCCAGTTTAAGAATTGCGTTCCTCCATCTGAAGTTCCACACATTTCATTCGCAGCCCCTGCTGTATTCTGGCAGCACGCCCGTGTGAGCCCGATTGTAACGCTATATTATGGGATTCCTGTTGAAGCCACTAATCAGTTACGCAGAGTTTTCAAATGTTTGCTCTTCAGTAGTTTGAGTCACTTCTGGGCCGTTTACATGATTATCGCTCAAAATGTCTTCAAACGGAGGAATTTGAGTAATAATTGTGCAGTGTAAATGCCCAAAAATCGCTCACAGGTTTATATCGCTGGATCGTGGGCTTCAGTGTAAACGCTCCCCGCTGCGCTCTTCACATAGAAGGCGACGCGCTGAGCGAGAAGGCCGTGATCCAGCGATGACGTCTGTCAGTGTAAACGCTCTATGTGAGTACTAACAACCTTAGCGGTGCCGTCAGCGCTCGTGCCGTCGTTTACCCGACTGTCGGTGTAAGAGGGACATAAGGGTTCTTGTACACAGAGCACTTTGCTCCAGTAAATAAGCGCTATTGTCGACTGTGCCTCTACATGCAGGCAGAGGAATGTTGATTGCAGCCGCCCGGACTCCTCGTGGGGTTTGAAGATCCGTCTGTGTGCTGTCAGATGTAAGTTGCACCCAAGAATTTAGGGTGCAACCTTTTCTTGGTCCGTGTGAACGTAACCACATAAGCGAGTGCGGTATAGATCCAAGAAAAGCAGACCTACATCGCACTGTATTCATCTGCAATTTTTTTCTTTGTTTTTTTTCTGAAACTACAATTTATTTTTGCATAAAAACCGCATCCGATGTCTTCCAATAGTTGAAGCGGTACAAATGGTATGACCTTCTTATTGAATCTGCATGCGAGGGCATTTTTGTTTTTGTTTGCATAGGAATTAATGTATGATTCTTAAACAAGAATCGCCCAAAAATCGGATATGCAGGGATTCTTCTACCTCGGGCCATCGGCCACCATGTCAATAACCAGATAGAAACCAATTGGTTCTCTTCATGCGTGAGGTCCGACCATATCGTAATCAGATGGAACGCGCCCGTGAATCCCGCCCGTGTGTATGTACCCACAGGGTGCTATTACATGAACACTGGTAATTCTCATGTAATAGCGCTAATTGCTGGATCAGCCCAACCGTTGTCAGGCAGAGGCCTAACTCTCATGTAATGGCACTGTGACACCGGCCAGTTTGGGTTGTGTTCCCACCCTCATATCCAGGGGGTTTGCATGTTTATTGAACAGAACAAATGCAAGAAAACCGCTTGTGTTTTACTGCAGAACATCCCAATTTTGTACGTTTTTTCTGCCAATTGGCTTCTGCAGGTGAAGCACATGGTTTCATTACAGTGCAGCACTAATTACCTGAGTGTTCATGTCTTCCAGGAGTCCTCTCTCTGAAGTTCCCCGAGCCAACGACTGTCAAGTCCAGCTGCCTGTTCTTTGTGAGTAGATACAGAGAAGTACAATGCCAGAAAAATCATCATTGCATGTTTTCTGCTGATTTGATATTAAGTGGCTCTTCTAAGGATAAACCATCAGTATAGTAGACTCTGACAACTTCTTTAAATCAGCCTTCTGGTTTTTAGGAATTCTGTCCTAAGACCAGAGGGTGTCGGTGGTACATGACCTTCATTTGTTCTCCTCTGCGGTCTGTCTGGTCCACCGGTTCCAGGTCCTGTTTTCATTCATCCAACATGGCCGACGCAATCTTCAGACTATCTAATCCTCATGGGGTATTGATCGTGTTAAACTACAAATATCCTATGCCTTCTCTCTAATTGGCCAGAGCTGCTCGAGTGATCAACAATGTAAGTCAGAGAACAGTATACATTAGCTAGATAAAAACCAGCTGAAAACCAGGACTGGAACCAGTGGATTGGCAAGTAGTATACCCCCTCTAAGCCCAGGACATAATTTTGTTCTGAAACCAGAGTATTTTGAAATGACAAAATTCTAGCTACCTGCAACCACCACTAGGGGGAGCTTTAAGAGTTTACTGAATACTGGTCTAATATTTACTCAAATGGGAACTGCAGTGAGTTCTGCAGCCATAATGGTGTCCTGTAACTCGATGGCTGTGTGGAAGGAAGGGGATTTGTAGCTCTGTATCAGAAAAGAGGAGCTCCATCCTCTATAAAGACATATTACGGCAATTAGAAATTAAACCTTAAATAAAAGACGCCTCATAAGACGTCAAGAATTGGCGATATTCTGAGAGACTACACCATGTCTTCATAATCTAGTGCAGTATTAAGAGCAGGATTTCTTTCAAGGATCATTTTTATCAGTTACTAGCTGATATACCCGGCTTCGCCCGAGTTAATTTGGTGCTGGTGTTTATCTGGTGTTCACACGGAAAATCTTCTGAAGTCGTGGTTACTTTAGAGATACTGAGGAAAAAAAATATGTTCACCATTTTGCATAGTTCTCTGCGTTACCCAGGAAACACCATGTGGAGGTAACCATGCGACGTTTCCTTTATATAAAATGACATCAGGAAGTGAGAGAATTAGATTACATACGTAAAATTTTGCCGCCAATTCTTTTGTGCTAGAATTGAATAATCGAGTTGGGACCTATGAACTTTTCCTATTTATGACATAATCAATGCTGGTGCCAAATTTCACGTTTCTCTGACACTGGAAAGTGAAAAAATTACATTCCGCACGTAAAATTTGGACGCTAATTCTTTTGCGCATAAAATTGAATAATGGAGTTGGGACCCATTAGCTTTTCCTATTTATGACATAATCAATGCTCGTGCCAAATTTCCTGTTTCTATGACACCGGAAAGTGAGTAAAATGCATTCCGTACGTAGAATTTGGACGCTAATTCTTTTGCGCTAGAATTGAATAATCGAGTTGGGACCCATTAGCTTTTCCTATTTATGACATAATCAATGCTCCTGCCAAATTTCATGTTTCTATGACACCGGAAAGTGAGAAAATTACATTCCGCACGTAAAATTTCGACGCCAATTCTTTTGCGCTAGAATTGAATAATGGAATTGGGACCCATTAGCCTTTCCTATTTATGACATAATCAATGCCCGTGCCAAATTTCCCGTTTCTATGACATTGGGAAGTGAGGGATTTAGATTATGTACGTTAAATTTCGACGCCAATTCTTTTGCGCTAGAATTGAATAATCGAGTTGGGACCCATTTCTTTTCCTATTTTGGAGATAATCTATGCTCGCGCCAAATTTCATGTTTCTACGACATCGGGAAGTTGGAGAACTTTTGGCGAGTCAGTGAGTCAGTCAGTCAGTGAGTGAGTCAGTGAGTCAGTCAGTGAGGGCTTTCAGCTTTATATACATAGATGATGGTCACTGAAGCGGCGCCCGGACTCTGTACTGCTTGGATTTTGAGCCCACTCACGTAGTTGGCATTGTTGGTTCTTGTTTGACAATAGATGGAGTTCCTACCGAGGTGCGGAGAGCTAGCTCCGGTCGGGCAAGTGGTGCACGAGGACGGAAAGCTGCTGCTTCAAGCCACATTAGAGGTGAGATTCTTCTCGTTCCTGAGATGACCTATTCTTGGTACCATAAAGCATATTACAAAGCTTGTATATGATGTGTATCTGGCCTATGAGAGATGGTCTAAAGCCACAGATGAGCTGAGCTCCCTCCCTCTATAACCACTTGGATATTAGCACTGACCATTACATCTAAGAGGTTAAGTAACCATCTCGGCCGTTGGTGCGGTGCCAGCTGTATGAAGTGAATCTGTCATCAGATTTTACTAATGCGAGCGAAAACCCGCGCTACAATACTGTCAGTCCTCTGTTTTCCACGCTTATTTTAGTTAGCTAATTAATAAAGGCATCCTTCGTGCCGTATGTAAATGAGGCAGAGTGGTCGATGGGCATGCCGGACCGTCTCTGCTAGCAGCCTGTTCAGCCCCAAGTCCACCTCTCTCGCCTCCTCTGATGTGGATGACGCTGCCAAGTCTCACACATTTGTCTCGCTGGTCATCAACTGGCGCATGTGCAGATGGTCTGCCCTGTTGGTGGACAAAATTGCGTTGCCAATCTGCGCATGCGAGGTCCGTCAACGACCACGGCGCTTGCATGAGATTTAGCAGTGCTACATAGATGGTGATTACTGCAGCGTCCACATCAGAGGAGGTGAGAGGGGTGGACATTAGGCCAAATAGGCTGCTAGCAGAGATGGTCCGGCACGCCCACCAGACCGCCCACCTCATTTACATATGGCGCAGCTGACAAACTAACATAAGTGGGGAAAACAGAGGACTTATCAGAATTGTAGCGCTGCTTGTGGCTTACATTGGTAAAACCTCATGAAAGGTTCCCTTTCACATAGCTGCCAATCACAAGTGATGCACGGTCCCGACCGCTGCGTATTATCACGCTGCTTCGTTGGAATAGCTTTCCCACTGCAATGTAATGGAGCTGGGTAGGAAGGAGTTAAATGTACAACTCCTACTGCAAACAATAAACCCTCGTGGTCCTAAATGGCAAAACAGATTTGAAACCCCCTTTAATGCATGGTAGAGAGTTTTGTGGACATGCCTTGTATCCGTCTGCAGGGAATCGGTGGCCAGGCCTCCCGCAATCTGATGGACTCCTTTGCGGATATCCTTTTCTCACTCAATAAGAACTGCTTCTCCTACCTGGTGGTCTGGTTAAAGGAATTGATGCAGCAAGATGCCTTCCCCTCCCCCCGTGTAACGCAGGAGCAGAAGGATAACTTCACGCAGCACATCCTGAGGTAGGTTGGCTTATTAGGTGATTGCACCACCAGGCAGGAGCAAAATGATCGGTGGATATGCAGAAAAGCAAAACGCCGACCGTGCGATGGCTGCGGCCCCTTCACAGCAGTACTGACGCTGCGCTGCTCTCCGTGTTGGCAGAATGGATGTTTTCTCTCACTGCCCTCCAGCAAAATGTATATTATATGTACCAAAATAAATACAGCTTCCCACACAAAAAACAAGCCCTCATACGGCCATGTCTGCGGAAAGTAAAGCCGTTATGGCTTTTGTAAAGTGGACCTAAAATCCCTCAGAAATCGTTATCACTAAGGGGTTAATACCGCAGATCGCCAAGTGAGTGGTACATGTGGAAGATTGGCGCAGTGTCAGTACTGTAGTGATGGGGCTGCTGTCCCTGCTATTTGCTGGGGTCGGATGCCCTTCCTCCGGTACGATCATCAGTCGGAGACACGCTCTAATACATTTCGGCTATTGTATGTATGATGCATCGCTAACCTGTACCGTGTCCTGCAGGGAGCGAGTGAACAAGCGCCGAATACGGGACATGGTGAAGGAGTTCACATTGCTTTGCCGTGGATTACATGGGACAGAGTACACTGCTGACTACTGATTAGTCATGGCTGGCCGGAGTGTCCACCCAACCTCCCTCCATTCTGGGACTTGTTGTTCTACTCTACCAGTCCTCATCCAGAGCTGATTGACTTTCCTCTACGGGAGTGTGGACCATAGGGACCCTCTGTCACCATTCTACCCACTGGTGTCCACGAAGGGTGGGGGGTGGTTGGATGGTCCAGCGCTTGGGACTTGCTTGCTGGGTGCTCATCACTATTGGAACTTCCAGGTTCAGTCTCGTCCTTGTAAGACTTGGAGATCTGAAACTGATGCAGACCGAAGGCCGCTGTTAATAAGGATCTGGTGGCTGCTTGTAGGATCTATACAGGGACGACCCAAGCTGCAGCTCGGAGACGTCTGCTGCTTCCACTCTGACTGCAATTACTGTTAACGAGCATGTCTGCAGGTTTTACTACATACAATGACCTGTCACCACGTCTCACTGCTCACCTCTAAAATATGGACATGGGGGCAATGGTTTTACATGTCCTCTCTGTGTCTGAACCCAGGGATTACCATTAAACAATGTTTCATTACACCAACTGCAAAAGCATGCCAGCCTAACCACTATTAAACCAGCCTCTTGTCCTCCCGCTGCGCCCGGCGCTGGTCTAGATGCCTGCTCCGTGTTTTTATTCTTACTACGAAAGTTCCGTTTTGGAGCCGCTTTGCAAAAATTTCAAAAAAAAAAAAGTAGGAAATTGCTACTCAAACCCAAAAGACGATTTAGGTACCGCTAAAACCTCCTGAGAAACCACCTGCTGCAACTTGAGTTGTGAAGATCCGCTGTCCTGCAGGTTTCCTGGCTACTTCCTGCAGTCCACGTGTTTGATACATTGAATTAAGCTTTACCTTTAGCGGGGTAGGACGTTAAGGAACTATCATTCTGTGAAGTGAAACGTCGCGGCGTAAGAACGCCACCCATCCTTAAAGGACTTGTCCCACTTCTAGTTGTTCTCCTCCAGGAAGCAGATGGCTCCGTACATTGAGCAGTGGCCCGGGCTTGTAATCCAGGCTGAATTCCATTCACTTCAATAGAACTCAGCCTGCAGTATCAACTCTGGCCACTGCTCAATGTACGGAGCCATCTGCTTCCTGCAGCAAAACAGCTAGAGGTCGCACAACCCCTTTACAGATCTCCAGGATTAGAAAAGAGAGTCTTGGTTATGTGTTTGTTTTCTGAGAAACACATGCCCTCCTGTCCACGGACTGTCTGGTGCTGCGGTTCATCTGTGTTCATGTGATTACCAGGTGCAGCCTGAGGACAGATGAGGCGCTGTTTGTCACAGGAGAAATGCAGGCCTCTGTTAATAACTCCAGACAACCTTTATACAAAGAGAAATGTACGTTATATGGATGTTACAGACTCAAAAGGAGGAACGAAGGTCTGTGAAATGTAAATGTGATCCATTATCTGCGAAACTAAAATATTAATCCTTCCGGAAGTGGGGTTTTTTTTTTTTTAAAGTTTGTGTTACAACAATTTCAGAAAGTTTAATAAAGGAAAACTTAATAAGTGATCGCTAATAAAGAAGTCATATTCTTGTACATAGGGGGCAGTATTATAGTAGTTATAGTCTTGTACATAGGGAGCAGTATTATAGTAGTTATATTCTTGTACATAGGAGCAGTATTATAGTAGTTATATTCTTGTACATAGGAGCAGTATTATAGTAGTTATATTCTTGTACATAGAGCAGTATTATAGTAGTTATATTCTTGTACATAGGGGATAGTATTATAGTAGTTATATTCTTGTACATATGGAGCAGTATTATAGTAGTTATATTCTTGTACATAGGGGGCAGTATTATAGTAGTTATATTCTTGTACATAGGGGGCAGTATTATAGTAGTTATATTCTTGTACATAGGGGGCAGTATTATAGTAGTTATATTCTTGTACATAGGAGGCAGTATTATAGTAGTTATATTCTTGTACATAGGAGGAAGTATTATAGTAGTTATATTCTTGTACATAGGGGGCAGTATTATAGTGGTTATATTCTTGTACATAGGGGGCAGTATTATAGTAGTTATAGTCTTGTACATAGGGAGCAGTATTATAGTAGTTATATTCTTGTACATAGGGGGCAGTATTATAGTAGTTATATTCTTGTACGTAGGAGGCAGTATTATAGTAGTTATATTCTTGTACAGAGGGGGCAGTATTATAGTAGTTATATTCTTGTACATAGGAGGCAGTATTATAGTAGTTATATTCTTGTACATAGGGGGCAGTATTATAGTAGTTATATTCTTGTACATAGGAGCAGTATTATAGTAGTTATATTCTTGTACATAGGGGGCAGTATTATAGTAGTTATATTCTTGTACATAGGAGGCAGTATTATAGTAGTTATATTCTTGTACATAGGGGGCAGTATTATAGTAGTTATATTCTTGTACATAGGAGCAGTATTATAGTAGATATATTCTTGTACATAGAAGTATTATAGTAGTTATATTCTTGTACATAGGGGGCAGTATTATAGTAGTTATATTCTTGTACATAGGAGGCAGTATTATAGTAGTTATATTATTGTACATAGGGGGCAGTATTATAGTAGTTATATTCTTGTACATAGGAGCAGTATTATAGTAGTTATATTATTGTACATAGGAGGCAGTATTATAGTAGTTATATTCTTGTACATAGGGGGCAGTATTATAGTAGTTATATTCTTGTACATAGGGGACAGTATTATAGTAGTTATATTCTTGTACATAGGGGGCAGTATTATAGTAGTTATATTCTTGTACATAGGAGGCAGTATTATAGTAGTTATATTCTTGTACATAGGGGGCAGTATTATAGTGGTTATATTCTTGTACATAGGAGGCAGTATTATAGTAGTTATATTCTTGTACATAGGAGGCAGTATTATAGTAGTTATATTCTTGTACATAGGGGGCAGTATTATAGTAGTAATATTCTTGTACATAGGGGGCAGTATTATAGTAGTTATATTCTTGTACATAGGAGGCAGTATTATAGTAGTTATATTCTTGTATATAGGGGCAGTATTATAGTAGTTATATTCTTCTACATAGAGGGCAGTATTATAGTAGTTATATTCTTGTACATAGGAGGCAGTATTATAGTAGTTATACTCTTGTACATAGGGGGCAGTATTATAGTAGTTATATTCTTGTACATAGGAGGCAGTATTATATTAGTTATATTCTTGTACATAGGAGGCAGTATTATAGTAGTTATATTCTTGTACATAGGGGGCAGTATAATAGTAGTTATATTCTTGTATATAGGGGCAGTATTATAGTAGTTATATTCTTGTACATAGGAGGCAGTATTATAGTAGTTATATTCTTGTACATAGGGGGCAGTATAATAGTAGTTATATTCTTGTATATAGGGGCAGTATTATAGTAGTTATATTCTTGTACATAGAGGGCAGTATTATAGTAGTTATATTCTTGTACATAGGAGGCAGTATTATAGTAGTTATATTCTTGTACATAGGAGGCAGTATTATAGTAGTTATATTCTTGTACATAGGAGGCAGTATTATAGTAGTTATATTCTTGTACATAGGGGGCAGTATTATAGTAGTTATATTCTTGTACATAGGGGGCAGTATTATAGTAGTTATATTCTTGTACATAGGAGGCAGTATTATAGTAGTTATATTCTTGTACATAGGAGGCAGTATTATATTAGTTATATTCTTGTACATAGGGGGCAGTATTATAGTATTTTTATTCTTGCACATAGGAGGCAGTATTATAGTAGTTATATTCTTGTACATAGGGGACAGTATTATAGTAGTTATATTCTTGTACATAGGGGGCAGTATTATAGTAGTTATATTCTTGTACATAGGAGGCAGTATTATAGTAGTTATATTCTTGTACATAGGAGCAGTATTATAGTAGTTATATTATTGTACATAGGGGGCAGTATTATAGTAGTTATATTCTTGTACATAGGAGCAGTATTATAGTAGTTATATTATTGTACATAGGAGGCAGTATTATAGTAGTTATATTCTTGTACATAGGGGGCAGTATTATAGTAGTTATATTCTTGTACATAGGAGGCAGTATTATAGTAGTTATATTCTTGTACATAGGGGGCAGTATTATAGTAGTAATATTCTTGTACATAGGGGGCAGTATTATAGTAGTTATATTCTTGTACATAGGAGGCAGTATTATAGTAGTTATATTCTTGTATATAGGGGCAGTATTATAGTAGTTATATTCTTGTACATAGAGGGAAGTATTATAGTAGTTATATTATTGTACATAGGAGGCAGTATTATAGTAGTTATATTCTTGTACATAGGGGACAGTATTATAGTAGTTATATTCTTGTACATAGGGGGCAGTATTATAGTAGTTATATTCTTGTACATAGGAGGCAGTATTATAGTAGTTATATTCTTGTACATAGGGGGCAGTATTATAGTGGTTATATTCTTGTACATAGGAGGCAGTATTATAGTAGTTATATTCTTGTACATAGGAGGCAGTATTATAGTAGTTATATTCTTGTACATAGGGGGCAGTATTATAGTAGTAATATTCTTGTACATAGGGGGCAGTATTATAGTAGTTATATTCTTGTACATAGGAGGCAGTATTATAGTAGTTATATTCTTGTATATAGGGGCAGTATTATAGTAGTTATATTCTTGTACATAGAGGGAAGTATTATAGTAGTTATATTCTTGTACATAGGAGGCAGTATTATAGTAGTTATACTCTTGTACATAGGGGGCAGTATTATAGTAGTTATATTCTTGTACATAGGAGGCAGTATTATATTAGTTATATTCTTGTACATAGGAGGCAGTATTATAGTAGTTATATTCTTGTACATAGGGGGCAGTATAATAGTAGTTATATTCTTGTATATAGGGGCAGTATTATAGTAGTTATATTCTTGTACATAGAGGGCAGTATTATAGTAGTTATATTCTTGTACATAGGAGGCAGTATTATATTAGTTATATTCTTGTACATAGGAGGCAGTATTATATTAGTTATATTCTTGTACATAGGGGGCAGTATTATAGTATTTTTATTCTTGTACATAGGAGGCAGTATTATAGTAGTTATATTCTTGTACATAGGGGACAGTATTATAGTAGTTATATTCTTGTACATAGGGGGCAGTATTATAGTAGTTATATTCTTGTACATAGGAGGCAGTATTATAGTAGTTATATTCTTGTACATAGGGGGCAGTATTATAGTAGTTATATTCTTGTACATAGGGGGCAGTATTATAGTAGTTATATTCTTGTACATAGGGGGCAGTATTATAGTAGTTATATTCTTGTACATAGGAGCAGTATTATAGTAGTTATATTCTTGTACATAGGAGGCAGTATTATAGTAGTTATATTCTTGTACATAGGGGGCAGTATTATAGTAGTTATATTCTTGTACATAGGGGGCAGTATTATAGTAGTTATATTCTTGTACATAGGGGGCAGTATTATAGTAGTTATATTCTTGTACATAGGAGGCAGTATTATAGTAGTTATATTCTTGTACATAGGGGGCAGTATTATAGTAGTTATATTCTTGCATATAGGAGGCAGTATTATAGTAGTTATATTCTTGTACATAGGAGCAGTATTATAGTAGTTATATTCTTGTACATAGGAGCAGTATTATAGTAGTTATATTCTTGTACATAGGAGCAGTATTATAGTAGTTATATTCTTGCACATAGGAGGCAGTATTATAGTAGTTATATTCTTGTACATAGGGGGCAGTATTATAGTAGTTATATGCTTGTACATAAGGGGCAGTATTATAGTAGTTATATTCTTGTACATAGGGGGCAGTATTATAGTAGTTATATTCTTGTACATAGGGGGCAGTATTATAGTAGTTATATTCTTGTACATAGGGAGCAGTATTATAGTAGTTACATTCTTGTACATAGGGAGCAGTATTATAGTAGTTATATTCTTGTACATAGGGAGCAGTATTATAGTAGTTATATTCTTGTACATAAGGGGCAGTATTATAGTAGTTATATTCTTGTACATAGGAGGCAGTATTATAGTAGTTATATTCTTGTACATAGGGGGCAGTATTATAGTAGTTATATTCTTGTACATACGGGGCAGTATTATAGTAGTTAGGGGGGCAGTATTATAGTAGTTATATTCTTGTACATAGGAGGCAGTATTATAGTAGTTATATTCTTGTACATAGGAGGCAGTATTATAGTAGTTATATTCTTGTACATAGAGGGCAGTATTATAGTAGTTATATTCTTGTACATAGGAGGCAGTATTATAGTAGTTATACTCTTGTACATAGAGGGCAGTATTATAGTAGTTATATTCTTGTACATAGGAGGCAGTATTATACTAGTTATATTCTTGTACATAGGGGGCAGTATTATAGTAGTTAGGGGGGCAGTATTATAGTAGTTATATTCTTGTACATAGGAGGCAGTATTATAGTAGTTATATTCTTGTACATAGGAGGCAGTATTATATTAGTTATATTCTTGTACATAGGGGGCAGTATTATAGTATTTTTATTCTTGTACATAGGAGGCAGTATTATAGTAGTTATATTCTTGTACATAGGGGACAGTATTATAGTAGTTATATTCTTGTACATAGGGGGCAGTATTATAGTAGTTATATTCTTGTACATAGGGGGCAGTATTATAGTAGTTATATTCTTGTACATAGGGGGCAGTATTATAGTAGTTATATTCTTGTACATAGGAGCAGTATTATAGTAGTTATATTCTTGTACATAGGAGGCAGTATTATAGTAGTTATATTCTTGTACATAGGGGGCAGTATTATAGTAGTTATATTCTTGTACATAGGGGGCAGTATTATAGTAGTTATATTCTTGTACATAGGGGGCAGTATTATAGTAGTTATATTCTTGTACATAGGGGGCAGTATTATAGTAGTTATATTCTTGTACATAGGAGGCAGTATTATAGTAGTTATATTCTTGTACATAGGGGGCAGTATTATAGTAGTTATATTCTTGCACATAGGAGGCAGTATTATAGTAGTTATATTCTTGTACATAGGAGCAGTATTATAGTAGTTATTTTCTTGTACATAGGAGCAGTATTATAGTAGTTATATTCTTGTACATAGGAGCAGTATTATAGTAGTTATATTCTTGCACATAGGAGGCAGTATTATAGTAGTTATATTCTTGTACATAGGGGGCAGTATTATAGTAGTTATATTCTTGTACATAAGGGGCAGTATTATAGTAGTTATATTCTTGTACATAGGAGCAGTATTATAGTAGTTATATTCTTGTACATAGGGGGCAGTATTATAGTAGTTATATTCTTGTACATAGGGGGCAGTATTATAGTAGTTATATTCTTGTACATAGGGAGCAGTATTATAGTAGTTATATTCTTGTACATAGGGAGCAGTATTATAGTAGTTATATTCTTGTACATAAGGGGCAGTATTATAGTAGTTATATTCTTGTACATAGGAGGCAGTATTATAGTAGTTATATTCTTGTACATAGGGGGCAGTATTATAGTAGTTATATTCTTGTACATAGGGGGCAGTATTATAGTAGTTAGGGGGGCAGTATTATAGTAGTTATATTCTTGTACATAGGAGGCAGTATTATAGTAGTTATATTCTTGTACATAGGAGGCAGTATTATAGTAGTTATATTCTTGTACATAGAGGGCAGTATTATAGTAGTTATATTCTTGTACATAGGAGGCAGTATTATAGTAGTTATACTCTTGTACATAGGGGGCAGTATTATAGTAGTTATATTCTTGTACATAGGAGGCAGTATTATACTAGTTATATTCTTGTACATAGGAGGCAGTATTATAGTAGTTATATTCTTGTACATAGGGGGCAGTATTATAGTAGTTATATTCTTGTACATAGGGGGCAGTATTATAGTAGTTATATTCTTGTACATAGGAGGCAGTATTATAGTAGTTATATTCTTGTACATAGGAGGCAGTATTATATTAGTTATATTCTTGTACATAGGGGGCAGTATTATAGTATTTTTATTCTTGTACATAGGAGGCAGTATTATAGTAGTTATATTCTTGTACATAGGGGACAGTATTATAGTAGTTATATTCTTGTACATAGGGGACAGTATTATAGTAGTTATATTCTTGTACATAGGGGGCAGTATTATAGTAGTTATATTCTTGTACATAGGGGGCAGTATTATAGTAGTTATATTCTTGTACATAGGGGGCAGTATTATAGTAGTTATATTCTTGTACATAGGAGCAGTATTATAGTAGTTATATTCTTGTACATAGGAGGCAGTATTATAGTAGTTATATTCTTGTACATAGGGGGCAGTATTATAGTAGTTATATTCTTGTACATAGGGGGCAGTATTATAGTAGTTATATTCTTGTACATAGGGGGCAGTATTATAGTAGTTATATTCTTGTACATAGGGGGCAGTATTATAGTAGTTATATTCTTGTACATAGGGGGCAGTATTATAGTAGTTATATTCTTGCACATAGGAGGCAGTATTATAGTAGTTATATTCTTGTACATAGGAGCAGTATTATAGTAGTTATATTCTTGTACATAGGAGCAGTATTATAGTAGTAATATTCTTGTACATAGGAGCAGTATTATAGTAGTTATATTCTTGCACATAGGAGGCAGTATTATAGTAGTTATATTCTTGTACATAGGGGGCAGTATTATAGTAGTTATATTCTTGTACATAAGGGGCAGTATTATAGTAGTTATATTCTTGTACATAGGGGGCAGTATTATAGTAGTTATATTATTGTACATAGGAGCAGTATTATAGTAGTTATATTCTTGTACATAGGGGGCAGTATTATAGTAGTTATATTCTTGTACATAGGAGCAGTATTATAGTAGTTATATTCTTGTACATAGGGAGCAGTATTATAGTAGTTACATTCTTGTACATAGGGAGCAGTATTATAGTAGTTATATTCTTGTACATAGGGAGCAGTATTATAGTAGTTATATTCTTGTACATAAGGGGCAGTATTATAGTAGTTATATTCTTGTACATAGGAGGCAGTATTATAGTAGTTATATTCTTGTACATAGGGGGCAGTATTATAGTAGTTATATTCTTGTACATAGGGGGCAGTATTATAGTAGTTATATTCTTGTACATAGGAGGCAGTATTATAGTAGTTATATTCTTGTACATAGGGGGCAGTATTATAGTAGTTATATTCTTGTACATAGGGGGCAGTATTATAGTAGTTATATTCTTGTACATAGGAGGCAGTATTATAGTAGTTATATTCTTGTACATAGGGGGCAGTATTATAGTAGTTATATTCTTGTACATAGGAGCAGTATTATAGTAGTTATATTCTTGTACATAGGAGCAGTATTATAGTAGTTATATTCTTGTACATAGGAGCAGTATTATAGTAGTTATATTCTTGCACATAGGAGGCAGTATTATAGTAGTTATATTCTTGTACATAGGGGGCAGTATTATAGTAGTTATATTCTTGTACATAAGCGGCAGTATTATAGTAGTTATATTCTTGTACATAGGGGGCAGTATTATAGTAGTTATATTCTTGTACATAGGGAGCAGTATTATAGTAGTTACATTCTTGTACATAGGGAGCAGTATTATAGTAGTTATATTCTTGTACATAGGGGTCAGTATTATAGTAGTTATATTCTTGTACATAGGGGGCAGTATTATAGTAGTTATATTCTTGTACATAGGGAGCAGTATTATAGTAGTTATATTCTTGTACATAAGGGGCAGTATTATAGTAGTTATATTCTTGTACATAGGGGGCAGTATTATAGTAGTTATATTCTTGTACATAGGAGCAGTATTATAGTAGTTATATTCTTGTACATAGGGGGCAGTATTATAGTAGTTATATTCTTGTACATAGGGAGCAGTATTATAGTAGTTATATTCTTGTACATAGGGGTCAGTATTATAGTAGTTATAGTCTTGTACATAGGGGGCAGTATTATAGTAGTTATATTCTTGTACATAGGGGGCAGTATTATAGTAGTTATATTCCTATACATAGGGGGCAGTATTATAGTAGTTATATACTTGTACATAGGGGGCAGTATTATAGTAGTTATATTCTTGTCCATAGGGGGGCAGTATTATAGTAGTTATATTCTTGTACATAGTGGGCAGTATTATAGTAGTTATATTCTTGTACATAGGGGTCAGTATTATAGTAGTTATATTCTTGTACATAGGGGGCAGTATTATAGTAGTTATATTCTTGTACACAGTGGGCAGTATTATAGTAGTTATATTCTTGTACATAGGGGTCAGTATTATAGTAGTTATATTCTTGTACATAGGGGTCAGTATTATAGTAGTTATATTCTTGTACATAGGGGTCAGTATTATAGTAGTTATATTCTTGTACATAGGGGGCAGTATTATAGTAGTTATATTCTTGTACATAGGGGGCAGTATTATAGTAGTTATATTCCTATACATAGGGGGCAGTATTATAGTAGTTATATACTTGTACATAGGGGGCAGTATTATAGTAGTTATATTCTTGTCCATAGGGGGGCAGTATTATAGTAGTTATATTCTTGTACATAGTGGGCAGTATTATAGTAGTTATATTCTTGTACATAGGGGTCAGTATTATAGTAGTTATATTCTTGTACATAGGGGGCAGTATTATAGTAGTTATATTCTTGTACACAGTGGGCAGTATTATAGTAGTTATATTCTTGTACATAGGGGTCAGTATTATAGTAGTTATATTCTTGTACATAGGGAGCAGTATTATAGTAGTTATATTCTTGTACATAGGGGTCAGTATTATAGTAGTTATATTCTTGTACATAGGGGGCAGTATTATAGTAGTTATATTCTTGTACATAGGGAGCAGTATTATAGTAGTTATATTCTTGTACATAGGGGGCAGTATTATAGTAGTTATATTCTTGTACATAGAGGGCAGTATTATAGTAGTTATATTCCTATACATAGGGGGCAGTATTATAGTAGTTATATTCTTGTACACAGTGGGCAGTATTATAGTAGTTATATTCTTGTACATAGGGGGCAGTATTATAGTAGTTATATTCTTGTACATAGGAGGCAGTATTATAGTAGTTATATTCTTGTACATAGGGGGCAGTATTATAGTAGTTATATTCCTGTACATAGGGGCAGTATTAGAGTAGTTATATTCTTGTACATAGGGGGCAGTATTATAGTAGTTATATTCTTGTACATAGGGAGCAGTATTATAGTAGTTATATTCTTGTACATGGGGGGGCAGTATTATAGTAGTTATATTCTTGTACATAGGAGGCAGTATTATAGTAGTTATATTCTTGTACATAGGGGGCAGTATTATAGTAGTTATATTCTTGTACATAGGAGGCAGTATTATAGTAGTTATATTCTTGTACATAGGAGGCAGTATTATAGTAGTTATATTCCTGTACATAGGGGGCAGTATTATAGTAGTTATTTTCTTGTACATAGGGGGCAGTATTATAGTAGTTATATTCTTGTACATAGGACACAGTATTATAGTAGTTATATTCTTGTACATAGGGGGCAGTATTATAGTAGTTATATTCTTGTACATAGGGGGCAGTATTAGAGTAGTTATATTCTTGTACATAGGGGGCAGTAATATAGTAGTTATATTCTTGTACATAGGTGGCAGTATTAAACTAGTTATATTCTTGTACATAGGGGGCAGTATTATAGTAGTTATATTCTTGTACATAGGAGGCAGTATTATAGTAGTTATATTCTTGTACATAGGAGGCAGTATTATAGTAGTTATATTCTTGTACATAGGAGGCAGTATTATAGTAGTTATATTCTTGTCCATAGGGGGCAGTATTATAGTAGTTATATTCTTGTACATAGGGGGCAGTATTAGAGTAGTTATATTCTTGTACATAGGGGGCAGTATTATAGTAGTTATATTCTTGTACATAGGTGGCAGTATTAAACTAGTTATATTCTTGTACATAGGGAGCAGTATTATAGTAGTTATATTCTTGTACATGGGGGGGCAGTATTATAGTAGTTATATTCTTCTACATAGGAGGCAGTATTATAGTAGTTATATTCTTGTACATAGGGGGCAGTATTATAGTAGTTATATTCTTGTACATAGGAGGCAGTATTATAGTAGTTATATTCTTGTACATAGGAGGCAGTATTATAGTAGTTATATTCCTGTACATAGGGGGCAGTATTATAGTAGTTATTTTCTTTTACATAGGGGGCAGTATTATAGTAGTTATATTCTTGTACATAGGGGGCAGTATTATAGTAGTTATATTCTTGTACATAGGGGGCAGTATTATAGTAGTTATATTCTTGTACATAGGTGGCAGTATTATACTAGTTATATTCTTGTACATAGGTGGCAGTATTATACTAGTTATATTCTTGTACATAGAGGGCAGTATTATAGTAGTTATATTCTTGTACATAGGGGGGCAGTATTATAGTAGTTATATTCTTGTACATAGGGCATAGTATTATAGTAGTTATATTCTTGTACATAGGTGGCAGTATTATACTAGTTATATTCTTGTACATAGGTGGCAGTATTATACTAGTTATATTCTTGTACATAGAGGGCAGTATTATAGTAGTTATATTCTTGTACATAGGGGGGCAGTATTATAGTAGTTATATTCTTGTACATAGGGCATAGTATTATAGTAGTTATATTCTTGTACATAGGAGGCAGTATTATAGTAGTTATATTCTTGTACATAGGAGGCAGTATTATAGTAGTTATATTCTTGTACATAGGAGGCAGTATTATAGTAGTTATATTCTTGTACATAGGGGGCAGTATTATAGTAGTTATATTCTTGTACATAGGGCATAGTATCATAGTAGTTATATTCTTGTACATAGGGGGCAGTATTATAGTAGTTATATTCTTGTACATAGGGGGCAGTATTATAGTAGTTATATACTTCTAGATAGGAGGCAGTATTATAGTAGTTCTTGTACATAGGGGGCAGTACTATAGTAGTTATATTCTTGTACATAGGGGGCAGTATTATAGTAGTTATATTATTGTACATAGGGGGCAGTATTATAGTAGTTAGGGGGGCAGTATTATAGTAGCTATATTATTGTACATAGGGGGCAGTATTATAGTAATTATATTCTTCTAGATAGGAGGCAGTATTATAGTAGTTCTTGTACATAGGGGACAGTACTATAGTAGTTCTTGTTCATAGGGGGCAGTACTATAGTAGTTCTTGTACATAGGGGGCAGTACTATAGTAGTTATATTCTTTTACATAGGGGGCAGTACTATAGTAGTTATATTCTTGTACATAGGGGGCAGTACTATAGTAGTTATATTCTTGTACATAGGGGGCAGTACTATAGTAGTTATATTCTTGTACATAGGGGGCAGTATTATAGTAGTTATATTCTTGTACATAGGGGGGCAGTATTATAGTAGTTATATTCTTGTACATAGGGCATAGTATTATAGTAGTTATGTTCTTGTACATAGGGGGCAGTATTATAGTAGTTATATTCTTCTACATAGGGGGCAGTATTATAGTAGTTATATACTTGTACATAGGGGGCAGTATTATAGTAGTTATATACTTGTACATAGGGGGCAGTATTATAGTAGTTATATTCTTGTACACAGTGGGCAGTATTATAGTAGTTATATTCTTGTACATAGGGGGCAGTATTATAGTAGTTATATTCTTGTACATAGGGGGCAGTATTATAGTAGTTATATACTTCTAGATAGGAGGCAGTATTATAGTAGTTCTTGTACATAGGGGGGCAGTACTATAGTAGTTATATTCTTGTACATAGGGGGCAGTATTATAGTAGTTATATTCTTCTAGATAGGAGGCAGTATTATAGTAGTTCTTGTACATAGGGGGCAGTACTATAGTAGTTCTTGTACATAGGGGGCAGTACTATAGTAGTTCTTGTACATAGGGGGCAGTACTATAGTAGTTCTTGTACATAGGGGGCAGGACTATAGTAGTTATATTCTTGTACATAGGAGGCAGTATTATAGTAGTTATATTCTTGTACATAGGGGGCAGTATTATAGTAGTTATATTCTTGTACATAGGAGGCAGTATTATAGTAGTTATATTATTGTACATAGGGGGCAGTATTATAGTAGTTAGGGGGGCAGTATTATAGTAGTTATATTCTTGTACATAGGGGGCAGTATTATAGTAGTTATATTCTTGTACATAGGGGGCAGTATTATAGTAGTTATATTCTTGTACATAGGGGGCAGTATTATAGTAGTTATATTCTTGTACATAGGAGGCAGTATTATAGTAGTTATATTATTGTACATAGGAGGCAGTATTATAGTAGTTATATTCTTGTACATAGGGGGCAGTATTATAGTAGTTATATTCTTGTACATAGGGGGCAGTAATATAGTAGTTATATTATTGTACATAGGAGGCAGTATTATAGTAGTTATATTCTTGTACATAGGAGGCAGTATTATAGTAGTTATATTCTTGTACATAGGAGCAGTATTATAGTAGTTATATTCTTGTACATAGGAGGCAGTATTATAGTAGTTATATTCTTGTACATAGGAGGCAGTATTATAGTAGTTATATTCTTGTACATAGGAGGCAGTATTATAGTAGTTATATTCTTGCACATAGGAGGCAGTATTATAGTAGTTATATTCTTGTACATAGGGGGCAGTATTATAGTAGTTATATTCTTGTACATAGGGGGCAGTATTATGGTAGTTATATTCTTGTACATAGGGGGCAGTATTATAGTAGTTATATTATTGTACATAGGAGGCAGTATTATAGTAGTTATATTATTGTACATAGGAGGCAGTATTATAGTAGTTATATTCTTGTACATAGGAGGCAGTATTATAGTAGTTATATTCTTGTACATAGGAGGCAGTATTATAGTAGTTATATTCTTGTACATAGGAGGCAGTATTATAGTAGTTATTTTCTTGTACATAGGAGGCAGTATTATAGTAGTTATATTCTTGCACATAGGAGGCAGTATTATAGTAGTTATATTCTTCTAGATAGGAGGCAGTATTATAGTAGTTCTTGTACATAGGGGGCAGTACTATAGTAGTTCTTGTACATAGGGGGCAGTACTATAGTAGTTCTTGTACATAGGGGGCAGTATTATAGTAGTTATATTCTTGTACATAGGAGGCAGTATTATAGTAGTTATATTCTTGTACATAGGGAGCAGTATTATAGTAGTTATATTCTTGTACATAGGAGGCAGTATTATAGTAGTTATATTCTTGTACATAGGAGGCAGTATTAGAGTAGTTATATTATTGTACATAGGGGGCAGTATTATAGTAGTTAGGGGGGCAGTATTATAGTAGTTATATTCTTGTACATAGGGGGCAGTATTATAGTAGTTATATTCTTGTACATAGGGGGCAGTATTATAGTAGTTATATTCTTGTACATAGGAGGCAGTATTATAGTAGTTATATTTTTGTACATAGGAGGCAGTATTATAGTAGTTATATTCTTGTACATAGGGGGCAGTATTATAGTAGTTATATTATTGTACATAGGAGGCAGTATTATAGTAGTTATATTATTGTACATAGGAGGCAGTATTAGAGTAGTTATATTATTGTACATAGGGGGCAGTATTATAGTAGTTAGGGGGGCAGTATTATAGTAGTTATATTCTTGTACATAGGGGGCAGTATTATAGTAGTTATATTCTTGTACATAGGGGGCAGTATTATAGTAGTTATATTCTTGTACATAGGAGGCAGTATTATAGTAGTTATATTCTTGTACATAGGAGGCAGTATTATAGTAGTTATATTCTTGTACATAGGGGGCAGTATTATAGTAGTTATATTCTTGTACATAGGAGGCAGTATTATAGTAGTTATATTCTTGTACATAGGAGGCAGTATTATAGTAGTTATATTCTTGTACATAGGGGGCAGTATTATAGTAGTTAGGGGGGCAGTATTATAGTAGTTATATTCTTGTACATAGGGGGCAGTATTATAGTAGTTATATTCTTGTACATAGGGGGTAGTATTATAGTAGTTATATTCTTGTACATAGGGGGCAGTAATATAGTAGTTATATTCTTGTACATAGGAGGCAGTATTATAGTAGTTATATTCTTGTACATAGGAGCAGTATTATAGTAGTTATATTCTTGTACATAGGGGGCAGTATTATAGTAGTTATATTCTTGTACATAGGGGGGCAGTATTATAGTAGTTATAGTCTTGTACACAGGGGGCAGTATTATGGTAGTTATATTCTTGTACATAGAGGGCAGTATTATGGTAGTTATATTCTTGTACACAGTGGGCAGTATTATGGTACTTATATTCTTGTACATAGGGGGCAGTATTATAGTAGTTATATTCTTGTACATAGGGGGCAGTATTATAGTGGTTATATTATTGTACATAGGAGGCAGTATTATAGTAGTTATTTTCTTGTACATAGGGGGCAGTATTATAGTAGTTATATTCTTGTACATAGGGAGCAGTATTATAGTTATATTCTTGTACATAGGGGGCAGTATTATAGTAGTTATATTCTTGTCCATAGGGGGGCAGTATTATAGTAGTTATATTCTTGTACATAGGGGGCAGTATTATAGTAGTTATATTCTTGTACATAGTGGGCAGTATTATAGTAGTTATATTCTTGTACATAGGGGGCAGTATTATAGTGGTTATATTATTGTACATAGGGGGCAGTATTATAGTGGTTATATTATTGTACATAGGAGGCAGTATTATAGTAGTTATTTTCTTGTACATAGGGGCAGTATTATAGTAGTTATATTCTTGTACATAGGGGGCAGTATTATAGTAGTTATATTCTTGTACATAGGGAGCAGTATTATAGTTATATTCTTGTACATAGGAGGCAGTATTATAGTAGTTATATTCTTGTACATAGGGGGCAGTATTATAGTAGTTATATTCTTGTACATGGGGGGCAGAATTATAGTAGTTATATTCTTGTACATGGGGGGCAGTATTATAGTAGTTATATTCTTGTACATAGGGGGCAGTATTATAGTAGTTATATTCTTGTACATAGGGGGCAGTATTATAGTGGTTATATTATTGTACATAGGAGGCAGTATTATAGTGGTTATTTTCTTGTACATAGGGGCAGTATTATAGTAGTTATATTCTTGTACATAGGGAGCAGTATTATAGTAGTTATATTCTTGTACATAGGGGGCAGTATTATAGTAGTTATATTCTTGTACATAGGGGGCAGTATTATAGTAGTTATATTCTTGTACATAGGGGGCAGTATTATAGTAGTTATATTCTTGTACATAGGGGGCAGTATTATAGTAGTTATATTCTTGTACATGGGGGGCAGAATTATAGTAGTTATATTCTTGTACATAGGGGGCAGTATTATAGTAGTTATATTCTTGTACATAGGGGGCAGTATTATAGTGGTTATATTCTTGTACATAGGGGGCAGTATTATAGTGGTTATATTATTGTACATAGGGGGCAGTATTATAGTGGTTATATTATTGTACATAGGAGGCAGTATTATAGTAGTTATTTTCTTGTACAGGGGGGGGGGCAGTATTATAGTAGTTATATTCTTGTACATGGGGAGCAGTATTATAGTAGTTATATTCTTGTACATGGGGAGCAGTATTATAGTAGTTATATTCTTGTACATAGGGGACAGTATTATAGTAGTTATATTCTTGTACATAGGGAGCAGTATTATAGTAGTTATATTCTTGTACATGGGGAGCAGTATTATAGTAGTTATATTCTTGTACATAGGGGGCAGTATTATAGTAGTTATATTCTTGTACATAGGGGGCAGTATTATAGTAGTTATATTCTTGTACATAGGGGCAGTATTATAGTACTTATATTCTTGTACATAGGGAGCAGTATTATAGTAGTTATATTCTTGTACATAGGGGGGCAGTATTATAGTAGTTATATTCTTGTACATAGGAGGCAGTATTATAGTAGTTATATTCTTGTACATAGGGGGGCAGTATTATAGTAGTTATAGGTTTATAGATAGTGTGTGTGGTAGGATGCTTGTGAAACGGACAGATTAGGGGTGATTTCACATATGCCACATCTTAATGTCTTAGCCGCAGAGTTTGCCGTGTTTTGGGGATGTAACTTGGCCTTTGTAAATCGTGTTGCAGATTCCCTGTCCACCGCAGAATATTCAGCTATGTGTAAAAGCCCCCTAATGCTACAAGTATCTGGTGAGGCAGGAGGTGGACTTTGACACGGGTCCGTTCACATATTGCAGATTGGCTGGGTGTTTCCATATTCTGCAGTGTCAGTGCATGAGGTTGTATAGATCCTGTTTCCTCGTCGGGTCACATCCGCCGCTCGCTCTGTTTGTTCCTGAAGTGCCGTGGATTTTCACCGTGGATTTCCATTCATTGCAATGCAGTGAGTGAATTGCATGGTGAAGCTGTCACCCCCATCTGTACGTGGCCGTACCCCGAGATGTGGGAACAATGGGCAGTGCAGCTACACAGGGTCACCGCTTGGAGCTGCAGACTTCTGGCTGATTTGGTAAAGGGTAAGTAGCGGGTTATATAAGCGCTGGGTATTGTTGTGGTTTGTGTCTTTTGGTGGTTCACACTGACATGTTAGTAATGAACATTCATCATATTAGAGCTAAATTACTGGCTGCACAACAACTGCAAGGTCTGTTAAAGGAAGCAGGTACTAGAGCGCCCCCCGCCTCGGTGCTCAAGAACTGCTCATCAGGGGCTGATTATGTAACGAGGCATCGCAGCCAGAAAATGAGTGTGCAGCATACGGTGCATTCACACGGGGCAGTTTGGATGCAGTTTAAACCGCATTGGAAAAAGCACATGCATTATGGCCAAACAAAACAAGAATGTCGCAAAAGAATGTGTCTTTTAATGCATTTACTGCTTCAAAACCGCTGTGTGTGAATGAACCCTAAGGGGCAAACCTGGTCTGTACCACTGTTAGCACGTACCTGACATGCAGTAACACGCTCCCGCTCCTCGCACCTCACTAGTTCTTCAAATGGTTGCTGACTATTCCCTGTTAACAGCTGCGCGGTTTTAGGCAAAGCGAATCGCCGTTATTGATGAACAGTCAATAACCACTTAAAGCCGCTTGACGTTTTTTTTTGTAGGAGGTGGAAAATAGATAACTTGCCAATATAATCTCATTAGAGCTTCTGCTCTGTCTTTCAGGTCTGGAAACCTCTTTTTTTTTCCAGACTGCAAAAAACAGAGTTCCTGAAATGGCCGAGAAGGAGGGTCATGTGACGTCACAGAGGCATGACTCCTTCTGCAAATAAGGAAGATGGAACAATACCACTGCAGGTGCATCCAATAGGTGGCGCTGCAGAGGTATTGGTCCATTGTCCTAGTTCGCATACATTACCCAGAGGCGCGTGCATGGCTTCATAAGTCTCCCCTCTCAAGTGTCTTCGGGGGGCTCTCCTTGGCAGGAGACGATGTTCGCTTTTCAGGAGTCGTTCAGTTTATGCATGCAGAAAAAACAGACGACAATCAGCCCGGCCAGACATCTATGAATGACTGCCGGCTCACGGAATGGGGGTGGGTGGTCCGGTCCGCTCTGCGATGATCGTTCCTGTGTAATAGGATCCTTACCGTCAAAGGTTTTTAATTAAATTTTACATAATGTTAGTTTTTTTAATTTTATTAAATTAGTAAAAAACCAAGTTTATGAATAATGTCGGAGTGAGGGAGACAAAAGGTCATTAAGGATCCGTACAGGCATCTATGGAGCTGAACAAAGACGGTCGGAGAGAGAAGGATCAGGCGTCTTCACAGGCAAAAAAACAGCCCCCAAAGCTCCATCGCCCATAAAATGTAACTTAATACTCATTGGGGATAAAAGGGAAACACTTCCTAGCAACAAGTGGTTATAACCACTAGGTGGCAGCATTGCACCACATATCAAGGGGTGGAATAAATTCATCCAAGCAGGTGTATTCAGCATGCTACTTGCTATATAATGGCTGTGGTGAGAACACTGATCCCCGCTGTTAACCCCTTTTATAATGCAGGCACTCCCCTGTGACGTCATCGGCCCTGCGCTATGTGATCCTAGTTGGCTAATGGGTTGCCATGGCCTATGATCGCTATTATTAACAGTAATGTATTTTGAGTGCTCAGAGGAGCCGGGGTTCAAGTCCTCTAAAGGGACATGGAAAATGTAATTGTTACAAAACGTGCTGTTTTTTAAAAAATTTTTATCGCCGCATCCATAATAAGCTGAACACACTTTTTGTTCTGCATGACGAACGCGATTTAAAAAAAAAAAACCTGAGCTGAAATGCTTTTTTTTTTTTTTTTAATTCCTCTCCCCTCCCAAAACAATGCAATCAAAGTTATCAAAAAAGCCAATTATACCCCAAAATGGTTCCAATAAAAGCTAGAGGTAATCACCCACAGACCTCTGTCCCTGGAAAAATGAAAAAGGTGCTGGTACTTTGAATGTAGCACTGTTTACAAAAATGTCAAAAGTGGAAAAACCTAAAAAAAAAAAACAAACTTTGGTTGCGTCGTAATTTTACCAGCCCACAGCAAAAACCTCTCATGTAATTTATGCTGCAGGATTAACGCTGTACGGGGGGAATAAAAGAAAACCATGGCCGACTCATCTCCCTGCCTTCCAAAAATACATTTTATTGGTTCATTTTTGGCGTAAATATAAACCGCTTGCCACACACAAAAAACAAGCCCTCGCCCAGTGGGGTCCACAGAAAAATGAAGAAAAGTTACGGCTTTTGAAAAGTAGAGATGACCCCCCCCCCCCCCCCCCCAAATCATCATGTCCGTAGGACCAAAATAAGCCGCGTCACTAAGAGGTTAAAGGGTTTCTAGCCTTAATTTGCACTGTCTACCTCCAAGACAGGATTAGTAAATCTGCTCCTTTATGTTCTACTTTTGCATTGGCACCACCTGGCACTTCGGTGGGCATTGTGTATCCTACTTGGCACTGTACGCGGCTCTATGTGCACTTTGTCATGTTGGCACCCCTGGTGGTGGTATGGCTGTATATGGCTCTACTACGGTATGTCCCCAGTGTCTTCAGCACCTTGTCCATCTCCTAGCGATATGATGACTCCTGCAATGATGCAGCTGGCCACCAGGGAGCGCTGTTGTACCAGTGAGATAAATGCTATATATAAAGTGTTACAGGAAGCCATGTCCCTGACATAATAAGAGACCATTTACATGAAAGGCTGACATTACAGCTTCTCCCGTCCCCGCTACAGATTAGAATGTCGGCTTTATGCTTCTAATCCCCACAGTCTGCAGCGTCTTCAGACCGCGGCCCGCTGCTCCTCTGCAGATCATCCCATTGGGTGGTCCATTATAAACTACAAACCTGTAATAACCCCGCATTCTGCAGCCATTTACCTTTAATTCTGCTCCAAATGAAGGTAAATGATTCTCAGCAATCTTCCCGGATGGTCATTACTTGAGCTGCCAGTCAGCCGGCGCTCGTCTGTCTTACAAGGTGACAATTTTGAGACCATGAATTTACCTGATTACATCCAAATGCTTTAGGTGGAGATGCTCTTCAATCTCTTCTGAGAAATGCCCCCGATCCGGGTGGCGGGCGCAGCGGCGGTGCGCCTGATGATAATCACCGGGTCCGCTGGATGCCACATTGTATCATTTATCATCACTCTGTCCTCTCTGCTCTCTTACAATTTCCCACAATGGAGGAAGGGGGCTGCAGGTCTGTTCATCCTGAGCCTCCTTGTGCATGAAGACAATGCCAGAACTGCAGGGACTACAGACATAAGCGGAGGACTGCTAAGAGTGCCCCCTGTGCTCTCCTGGTGGGACTGATGCTGATACGTCGTCTCTCTGGATGCAGCTGCTCGCCATTTTGTCCGTCTTCCTTGGTTTGTGCCGCTCTGCTCCATGCAGGATTCCCTTCCTCCTCCAGTGCAAGTCAGCTCTTCAGCCCAGCACTTCAGAGAGGGCACGCTCTATCTGACCCAGAACACCTGCGACTATCCCTGATGCGCCACTTGGTGCCCCCCAAAACCCTACTGGTACTGTGCCCATAAAATAATGCCCTATTGGAATTAGTCCTTCTCCATGCCCCACTTATCTTCTCACTGCCATAGACTAAGTTATGGTGGGGACTGGGAGCCGAGGATGCAGCTATTATACTCATCCGGTTCCCGTGGGGTGCATGGTCGCAACGTTTGACTTTTCAGACCGCTGTGTGTGCGAGCGGCTCACTAAGGGGCTGCTGTATTTGGCCTGCATTTCACGTATGCGATCCTGAAGTGGGGCCGGCGGGACTGGGATGCACTTCCTTATTCTGTATGTAAAACCGAGGGAAATACAGCAGTGGGGTTAGACCCTAATAACATATTAAGAGGGGTTTTGCTGAGGTGCAGAACCCCTTTTTGAGAATGCAGGACTTGGAGCCTTGCTCTTGGTATCGCTGGCACACGCTGAGTTGGTGGAGGGCAGCCGCAGAGGATATGTAGTACTTCAGGATCACAGCAGGTCCGCCAGGACAGGCGCTGCTCTCACTGACCGCTCTGTGTTCTAAGGCATAGAAGGGAAGGCCCACACCCCACCCTAATAGAGCATATGAGCAGGGGATCCCGTGTTGGCACAACCTCTTTAAAGGGGTCATTACAAACTAAAATGGCGCTGCTGGCAAGGGGCTCGCTGCCAGAGGGGTCTAGTGCATGTGCAACATTAAAGTCAAAGGTTGTGCAGGGAGATGCTGACAATATATCCTGAGGATCGGTCATGACTAGTTGATCATCCAACCAATACCGCACTTTTCCTCGAAATATATACGAACTTTGCTATTGGTATCCGCTCTCGTTCTTCCACTGGGGCATGGCCACATCCAAAGACACATACTAGTGGTAACGGCCGCACTGACCTTGTCCAATATCTATATAACATCATGTGTAGCGGTCCCACAGTTTGGGTTTTACAACACGTAGATAGCGGGTCATCGCTTACCCCTATTTTATGCAAATACGCGGGAGTGCGATATACTCTATGTAGTAAACATGATTGTGGTAGTCTATGTGACACACCAAGGGACAATTCAGGGGTCATCTGTAATATCTCAGCCCGTTGCGAATCTTGTACGGGTCCAATATCCTCCTCCCATTTACTCTTCACCGCTTCTGGGTTTCGTGACTTTGAGTGGCACATAAGAACGATGTTTTCCCTGCTGCCGACAGAGACGCACCTATTACCTCAGCCAATGCCAAATTAGTCATTTTCATTTCCCTGGAGACGAGCTCCGTCTGACAGGCGGGCCGCGGCTGCGAGTACTTGTAGAGTATAGCTAATCTGCAGTTGATCAAGTGCTTGTAGGACTTCGCCTGCCGGTATTGGGGAGACCCCTCTAATACTGCTGTTCCTCCGCTACTCAAACCCTCTTGGTTTATTTCATTCCGATGGCCATGGGCCGCCCCATATCGTTGGATCTAATCTGCATCCTTTCATCCCCACCGGCTCTTTAACTCTCCACCAATGTTATGCATAAGTGAAAGTGTGGGGGCGCCGGGCGTTACATCTAAACGTGGCATCTCTAGGGCCTCAAAGTATCCTCTTAGTCAATGGAAACGAGCATCTTATGTCTCTTCCGATTCCCAGCCTTTAAAATGTTGCATTTGTGAGGCCAAGCGGTGTGTCATTGGGTTGGCGAGTCGCCCCTCCGCCCAGGTTTATACAATGTTTCCAATTTCATTAAAAAAAGAAAAGGTTTAGTGTTGTGTCACCAGTAGAGCGAAGTGTGATTGTGCCCAGTGAGAGAAACCAAGTAATCCTGTAGATATGAGACCTTTAACGGCTACAAACATACATGATGTTACAGCAGCTTTCGGGTCTTCTATCGATCCTTCATCAGGCTAAAAAATTTTGCGCACTTTTCTTTCTAGGGGTTCTAGTAATTTGGAGATGAAGGGGAGGTTGGAGGCGGGTCGGTAGTTGGCAGCATCGGTCGGGTCAAGGGTCAGTTTCTTTAGCAATGGGGATATGATGGGGTGTTTGAGGAGGGGAAGATGCCGGAGGTCAGAGACAGGTTGCAGATGTTGGTGAGGTAAGGAATGACAGCTGGGGAGAGGGACTGGAGGAGGTGAGAGGGCCGCTAGCACAAGTGTTCGGGCGATCAGCCCGGAGACTTCTTCGTCTGTCGTTGGTTCTAACAGTAGTAATAGTGATCCCCACAGTGGCCTCAGTAATAATAGTATCCCCCCTATATCAGTTCCAGTAGTGATAGTGTCCCCCTATATTGGCCCCAGTAGTAATAGTGACCCCCCCCCCCACATTGGCCCCAGTAGTAATAGTGACCCCCCCCCCCCCACATTGGCCCCAGTAGTAATAGTGACCCCCCACATTGGCCCCAGTAGTAATAATGACCCCCCCACATTGGCCCCAGTAGTAATAGTGACTCCCCCACAATGGCCTATTAATACTGCCCCCCCCCCCATATTGGCCCCTGTAGTAATAGTGACGCCTATATCTGCCCCAGTAATGTGTCCCCTCTATCAGCCCCAGTAGTAATAGTGTCCCCCACAGTGGCCTCGGTAGTAATATATCCCCTATATCGGCCTCTGTAGTAATAGTGTCCCTCTATATCAGCCCCAGTAGTAATAGACACCCCCACAGTGACCTCAATATTAGTGTCCCCCTCAACTGGCTCCAGTAGTAATAGTGACCCCCACAGTAGTTCACTTGAGACCAATTTAATTGCCTCTTCCTGGTCTTCAAAGCACCGCTGCTACTTTCCTCAGTGATGCTGCAGGTGGAATTGTGTGCACCCGGACTTCTCCTCCTGCGGATCCTAGGAGAAGATGTCAGGGGAGGAAGATCCCGGATGCACATACTGCAGTCAGTATCTACATCCCATCGTGGCGCCACTAAGTGATTACCAGCTGGGGACCCGCGGCACCCCAGCTGGTAATCACCTTCATGGTGACCAGGCGTTCCAAAAGCGGAACACAGGGTCCCAAAGCGGGACTGTCTCGTCTAAATCGGGATGTCTGGTCACCTTAGTTTAACTACAGCGGGGGACGTGTACTGCTCTATGCCGCTGGGACGCTGTGTGTTGCACCAGTGCAGGGCTGCCATCAGAGCAGTCTAAGTGGGTGGCCCGCACTTACCTATCCAGTGAGACTAATCCCCCATGAGTCTCTGCAAACACGCACATAAATGTCAGATTATTCCCTCTTCTGTCCCTACTGCGGCCCACCGTGCAGAGGTAGAGGGAGAATATGGCACCTAAAGTAGAGCGTGGACTGACAGTTGTGAAAGCGGGGACGGGGCCCAGAAGTTTCGAATGGCAGCCCTTCACATAGGGGCGCTGTGAAGGCGGCCATTAGTGGTTGTCACCCGGCGTCTCTTACTCGTGTCGGTGACCAAGATAAGGGTCTGCGCCTCTGAGGGGGACCGACAAATCCGCGTCGATCAGTATCTGCGTGTCATAATGTTTCACTAGTCGCCTGGGATACCAGTAAAAATATAAACCTCGGCGATCCTCCTGAAGCGCGCAGCTGCAGCGCCCCTTTACTGGCCGTTGTAAAAACATTCGAGCGGCTTCTTGGCCGTTCTTGTGTTAATTAGGCCGTGCGGTTTATTTAAGTAAATAGAGAACAGATGTAACTCCAAAGCTCCCCGCCCCCGCAGCGGTCTCCGCTATTCCTGCCGCTGGCACGGAGCGCTGGTGTTCATCTTGATCCGGGATAACTGAGACTGCGTCGCCATCTGCCGCGGTCTGAAGCTTTGCAGCGCACATGCGACATCCCCGTCTGTGTATTACAGGTTTGCAGCGGCTCCGCTGTACGAAGTCCTCACCTGTTTGCTAATAACTGTGTAAGACTTAGTGAGCAGCGAAGAAATATGGCAACCGCTGATACGTCATGGGAGCTCTGGAGTATCCGTGGATGGAAATACTCACTAGACACAACTGGAATATCCACACTGGAGCAAGGAGCCTCTACCAGGCTGGAAACGCACTGGGAGCAAAGATGGGGGGCCGCGCATCCTCAATGACGCATAGCACC
Organism: Eleutherodactylus coqui; assembly: GCF_035609145.1. NCBI lineage: Eukaryota > Metazoa > Chordata > Amphibia > Anura > Eleutherodactylidae > Eleutherodactylus > Eleutherodactylus coqui. The sequence continues at coordinate 313,896,710 of NC_089839.1, forward strand.
CCCTATTGGTGGGGGGAGAAAAATGGATTCTGATGGAGAAAGATCCCTCATACAACTATTCACTTCAAGCTTGATCTCGGGGAGGAGAGACTGAGTATAAGAAAGGTGATTGCAACCTAACAAGCTATTACTCCCTGTTGTCAGCCATATCAGGTTTGGGAGAAGCAATAAGATGAGTGACAAGAAGTGGAAAAGCCTCTCACCCCCAATAATTACAGCTCTGTGGAGACATCATATATGTGACATATCAGCCACTCCTCTTATAACACTCCAGTACTGATATAACCTCCAGAGATGACGTATGTGTGATATAGGCCGCTCCACTTATAATGCTCCAGTTCTGATATAATCTCCAGACATTGTATATGTGATATCAAGCCTCTCCTCTTATAACGCTCCAGCGCTGATATACTCTCTGGAGACATCATATATGTGATATCAGCAGCTTCTCTTATAACTCTTTAGTACTGAGATACTCTCCAAATACATCATATATGTGATATCAGACACTCCTCTTATAACGCTCCAGTACTCATATAACCTCCAGAGACATCATATGTGTGATATCAGCAGGTTCTCTTATAACGCTCCAGCACTGATATACTCTCTGGAGACATCATGTATGTGACTGATATCAGCTGCGCCTCCTATATCGCTTCAGTACTGATATAACCTCCAGAGACATCATATATGTGATACCGGCCACTCCTCTTATAACGCTCCAGTACTGATATAATCTCCAGATATCATATATGTGACTGATATCAGCAGCTCCTCTTATAACCCTCCAGTACGGATATAACCTCCAGACATCATATATGTTATATCAGACACTCCTCTTATAACGCTCCAGCACTGATATACTCTCTGGAGACATCATGTATGTGACTGATATCAGCTGCGCCTCCTATATCGCTTCAGTACTGATATAACCTCCAGAGACATCATATATGTGATACCGGCCACTCCTCTTATAACGCTCCAGTACTGATATAATCTCCAGATATCATATATGTGACTGATATCAGCAGCTCCTCTTATAACCCTCCAGTACGGATATAACCTCCAGACATCATATATGTTATATCAGACACTCCTCTTATAACGCTCCAGCACTGATATACTCTCTGGAGACATCATGTATGTGACTGATATCAGCAGCTCCTCTTATAACCCTCCAGTACTGATATAACCTCCAGAGACATCATATATGTGATATCAGCCGCTCCTCTTATAACGCTCCAGTACTGATATAACCTCCAGACATCATATATATGTGATACCGGCCACTCCTCTTATAACGCTCCAGTACTGATATAGGTTCTGGGCTTTGGTGTCAGCGGCGCTGGGTAGTTCAGGTGTTCTGCAGTTGCCCGGTGGGGTGTTTGGGCGTAGACCTCCCACGGCTCCAGCTGGATCGCATCCATCCCCTCCGTCGTGTTTTGGATAAACTCTGGGGGCTCCAGGAGATGAAAGGGCATTCTCTGGCGCCATGCGAGGGAACTGCAGACTCACTTGCCAGGGGCAAACCCACTTCAAAAAGCCAGCAGCGGCCTATGATGCCAGGGGAGACACTGCTGGTGGGGCGCCCCCTCCCTCCAGTTGTAGCTCTGGGAACCCCCGTCTGTCTGGGAATTCTATCCCGCCCAGCGCTGCTTCTCATTAACCCTTCACTGTATGGTGCTGAAAACGGTCTTAACCGCTCCCACTGCGCCGTACTCTTCTTCTAAGGTGTTAAGAACTGCATTCTATCAGTCAGTGCAGCCGCCATAAGAGCTCCGCAGAGGGCGACACCCAACTTTCCTGAACTCCTGAATGACAAATCTGCCTCTGTGCCGCATTTATAGCTGCAGAATTAAAAGGGTAGTACCGCTAGCAACTCTTATAATCCATAGGTGGAGACCCCTGCCTATCCCGGGTCCCCCTCTGCCCCCTGCGGGCTCGCTGCACCCCCTGCAGTGAGCAGGGCACGGCCATCTTACTCCACCTTCAGTAGGGCTACCGGAGGTAACCGAGTGCTGGTACTTGGCTAGTCCATCAGCCCCATTGAGATAAATGGGGGGCACAGCCTGAGACGCACAAAACCCATCCGAAAAGAAAAGCCGTTCTCTTAAAAGGATCTGCGCACATTTAATGCGAGATAGAATGATGCCGGAGTCCAAATGTGTTAGAGACCCTGTGCGGAGGCCGACCACGGCGTCACGTTTGTATCGCTGCTGTCAGGGGGGCTATGGAAGATTCACTCATTATTTCCTCTGAGCAAGTTTTAAAAAATCGCATCGCACTCACCGGCAAAATCAGGTTTATGACCGCGATATCGAGCTGAGTTTGTCGCTGATTTTCACACGGGGGAGCGAGCGATCGCTTCAATATTGCACTGGTAAAAATGCCATTTGCGCCTGTTTTTTTTATAGAAGATTTTTAAAAATTGCATCAAACTTGCATGAAACTCGCAGGTAATGCGGTATAACTGTCCCGGAGCAAAGGAGGGGGGAGTTGTTGGCAACATGCGAGGTGCTGCGGTATCGCTGCCAGCGGAAAAACGACCCTTTGTAAATAATGTGTTCTATTTCAATGCACAAAAGAAAATTGCACGTGTGAATCCAGCCTGAGGGTCCCACACACGGACCCCCGGGGTCCCACACACGTACCCCGGGGGTCCCACACACGGACCCCCGGGGTCCCACACACACGTACCCCGGGGGTCCCACACACGTACCCCGGGGGTCCCACACACAGACCTCCGGGGTCCCACACACACGTACCCCGGGGGTCCCACACACGTACCCCGGGGGTCCCACACACACGTAACCCGAGGGTCCCACACACACGTACCCCGGGGGTCCCACGCACGTACCCCGGGGGTCCCACGCACAGACCCCCGGGATCCCACACACACGGACCCCGGGGTCCCCCACACACGTACCCCGGGGGTCCCACACACGGACCCCGGGGGTCCCACGCACGTACCCCGGGGGTCCCACGCACACGGACCCCGGGATCCCACACACACGGACCCCGGGGGTCCCACACACGGACCCCGGGGTCCCCCACACACGTACCCCGGGGGTCCCACACACACGTACCCCGGGGGTCCCACACACACGTACCCCGGGGGTCCCACACACTTCCCCCGGGGGTCCCACACACTGGCGTCAGTGTCAATGGGGCTTTCTAATGTTAACGCATCGCATAAAAGTCGCAAAGCACAAACGCGTGATGCGTTTTTAACATTTCCAGTGGGATCCAGTGTGATGAGCGCTCGGGGTGCGGTCACACGGAGACGGAACGTTGCGCAGTCTACACCCTGGAACGGTCTGCACAATCTGCCGCATTTCGGCATCACAATCATTGGGGCCGAGTTTGACCTCCCCCTCCGCAGCCCCTCGCTGCAGCGCATGGAAGAGCCCTCACCCGGCAACCAGTACTAAGCGCTGCGACTGCCAGTAAGCTGATGCGGAAGCAGTCGCCGTCCTGTGCCGGATTATCAGCATCTCTGGATGTCAGATTACTGGACTTTTCCTAGAAGTGACCGGGAATTGTTGAGCCTGGACGCCGGATACAAATGTAACAACCTGCTCCTTCTGGTCGCTCGTCTTCATTCTATGCAGTCATGAGAAGCTGCGTGCCCGACTCCTGCCTGCCGCGCGCCGGCCTCACTACCGCTATAAGCGCTCCTTCACACTGGCGATCGCCACTTTGCCGCGATCTCTGCGCGCCAGCATTGCTTTTCTCATGATAGACAATAGGGGTTTCCAATGTTAGAAACGCATCGCACGATAAAAGGAGGCTCCACAGGGAATGATGGGAAATAAAAGAGCACAACACAAATCGGGGGCGGCGCTGGAGCGAAAAATGGCAAATGTGAAGGAAACCATTGAAAATCATTGGTTTGATAATTCTGCAGTTTCACTCACTCTCGCATCGCGCAAAAAAACCACGCAATTGTATCACCAGTGTGAAGGAGCCCGGAGGCCTTATTCACACCGGCGTCTTCATGGCTTCCAGCGTATTTGCGCAGATCACCGATTTATAGCCGCATAAAAACGTGCACCAGCAAAAAACCGGACCTGCGCAACCGCAATCAGCGGCCAAATTTATAAGCTGCCGGAAAAGATAAGTCTTGCCGTAACTGTCGGCCAACATACGCTAGCGGCTCCTATGGGAGCTGCAAAAAAGGGCGGGGCAGCGAGTTTAGCCGCGTCCAACGCAGGGAAGAGCTTCCAGGTGCCTCTGTTTAGGCATTAGGAGTCATTCCGAGGATTTATGCCGACTGAGGGATTTTCGGGACAGAAGCGTACTTTGTCGCACCCGCCTGTGCGAATGGATGAGAAAACGCTAATTAAGCTCGCGACTTGATCACATTTTTTTTTCATTCACCCAATTATCGCCCGCGAAGCAGCCAGCGTGAAGACGCATTCGCTCATGTGAAGGAGCGCTTAATGTCATTGTGTGCAGCGTTGGGCGCACATTAATAATGGCTGCAGTCACGAAGATGCTTTCCCCAAACAGCCCTGAAACGAGGCTTCACATTTCTGTCTGGTTCGGGGGAGCAGTGACCTCGTCTGTCAGCGGTTACCGTCTGTTCACACGGCCAGAAGCCTCGTCAGCCGCAGCAGAAATCTAATCCGACTCCTGCTGCAGATTCCGTGCGCACAGCCGCTCTAGTCGTGGGGGTCATCTGCTGCAGATTCCGCGCGCACAGCCGCTCTAGTCGTGGGGCTCATCTGCTGCAGATTCCATGCGCACAGCCGCTCTAGTCGTGGGGGTCATCTGCTACAGATTCCATGCGTACAGCCGCTCTAGTCGTGGGGGTCATCTGCTGCAGATTCCGCGCACAGCCGCTCTAGTCGTGGGGGTCATCTGCTGCTGATTCCATGCGCACAGCCGCTCTAGTCGTGGGGGTCATCTGCTGCTGATTCCATGCGCACAGCCGCTCTAGTCGTGGGGGTCATCTGCTGCAGATTCCGCATGCACAGCCGCTCTAGTCTTGGGGGTCATCTGCTGCAGATTCCGCGCGCACAGCCGCTCTAGTCGTGGGGCTCATCTGCTGCAGATTCCATGCGCACAGCCGCTCTAGTCGTGGGGGTCATCTGCTACAGATTCCGTGCGCACAGCCACTCTAGTCGTGGGGCTCATCTGCTACAGATTCCATGCGTACAGCCGCTCTAGTCGTGGGGGTCATCTGCTGCAGATTCCGCGCACAGCCGCTCTAGTCGTGGGGGTCATCTGCTGCTGATTCCATGCGCACAGCCGCTCTAGTCGTGGGGGTCATCTGCTGCTGATTCCATGCGCACAGCCGCTCTAGTCGTGGGGGTCATCTGCTGCAGATTCCGCATGCACAGCCGCTCTAGTCTTGGGGGTCATCTGCTGCAGATTCCGCGCGCACAGCCGCTCTAGTCGTGGGGGTCATCTGCTGCAGATTCCATGCGCACAGCCGCTCTAGTCGTGGGGGTCATCTGCTGCTGATTCCATGCGCACAGCCGCTCTAGTCGTGGGGGTCATCTGCTGCTGATTCCATGCGCACAGCCGCTCTAGTCGTGGGGGTCATCTGCTGCAGATTCCATGCGCACAGCCGCTCTAGTCGTGGGGGTCATCTGCTGCAGATTCCATGCGCACAGCCGCTCTAGTCGTGGGGGTCATCTGCTGCAGATTCCGCGCGCACAGCCGCTCTAGTCGTGGGGGTCATCTGCTGCAGATTCCATGCGCACAGCCGCTCTAGTCGTGGGGGTCATCTGCTACAGATTCCGTGCGCACAGCCGCTCTAGTCGTGGGGCTCATCTGCTGCAGATTCCAGCGCACAGCAGATCTAGTCATGGGGGTCATCTGCTGGAGATTCCGCATGCACAGCCGCTCTAGTCATGGGGGTCATCTGCTGCAGATTCCGCGCGCACAGCCGCTCTAGTCGTGGGGGTCATCTGCTGCAGATTCCATGCGCACAGCCGCTCTAGTCGTGGGGGTCATCTGCTGCAGATTCCGTGCGCACAGCCGCTCTAGTCGTGGGGCTCATCTGCTGCAGATTCCAGCGCACAGCAGATCTAGTCATGGGGGTCATCTGCTGGAGATTCCGCATGCACAGCCGCTCTAGTCATGGGGGTCATCTGCTGCAGATTCCGCGCGCACAGCCGCTCTAGTCGTGGGGGTCATCTGCTGCAGATTCCATGCGCACAGCCGCTCTAGTCGTGGGGGTCATCTGCTGCAGATTCCGCGCGCACAGCCGCTCTAGTCGTGGGGGTCATCTGCTGCAGATTCCATGCGCACAGCCGCTCTAGTCGTGGGGGTCATCTGCTACAGATTCCGTGCGCACAGCCGCTCTAGTCGTGGGGCTCATCTGCTGCAGATTCCAGCGCACAGCAGATCTAGTCATGGGGGTCATCTGCTGGAGATTCCGCATGCACAGCCGCTCTAGTCATGGGGGTCATCTGCTGCAGATTCCGCGCGCACAGCCGCTCTAGTCGTGGGGGTCATCTGCTGCAGATTCCGCGCGCACAGCCGCTCTAGTCGTGGGGGTCATCTGCTGCAGATTCCGTGCGCACAGCCGCTCTAGTCGTGGGGGTCATCTGCTGCAGATTCCGCGCGCACAGCCGCTCTAGTCGTGGGGCTCATCTGCTGCGGATTCAGTGCGCACAGCCGCTCTAGTCGTGGGGGTCATCTGCTGCAGATTCCGTGCGCACAGCCACTCTAGTCGTGGGGGTCATCTGCTACAGATTCCGTGCGCACAGCCGCTCTAGTCGTGGGGGTCATCTGCTACAGATTCAGTGCGCACAGCCGCTCTAGTCGTGGGGTCATCTGCTGCAGATTCCAGCGCACAGCAGATCTAGTCGTGGGGGTCATCTGCTGCAGATTCCATGCGCACAGCCGCTCTAGTCGTGGGGGTCATCTGCTGCAGATTCCAGCGCACAGCAGATCTAGTCGTGGGGGTCATCTGCTGCAGATTCCATGCGCACAGCCGCTCTAGTCGTGGGGGTCATCTGCTGCAGATTCCATGCGCACAGCCGCTCTAGTCGTGGGGGTCATCTGCTGCAGATTCCAGCGCACAGCAGATCTAGTCGTGGGGGTCATCTGCTGCAGATTCCATGCGCACAGCCGCTCTAGTCGTGGGGGTCATATGCTGCAGATTCAGTTCGCACAGCCGCTCTAGTTGTGGGGGTCATCTGCTGCAGATTCCGCGCGCACAGCCGCTCTAGTCGTGGGGGTCATCTGCTGCAGATTCCGTGCGCACAGCCGCTCTGGTCGTGGGGGTCATCTGCTGCAGATTCCGCATGCACAGCCGCTCTAGTCTTGGGGGTCATCTGCTGCAGATTCCGCGTGTACAGCCGCTCTAGTCGTGGGGGTCATCTGCTGCAGATTCCGCATGCACAGCCGCTCTAGTCGTGGGGGTCATCTGCTGCAGATTCCATGCGCACAGCTGCTCTAGTCGTGGGGGTCATCTGCTGCAGATTCCATGTGCACAGCCGCTCTAGTCGTGGGGGTCATCTGCTGCAGATTCCATGCGCACAGCCGCTCTGGTCGTGGGGGTCATCTGCTGCAGATTCCATGCGCACAGCCGCTCTAGTCGTGGGGGTCATCTGCTGCAGATTCCGCATGCACAGCCGCTCTAGTCTTGGGGGTCATCTGCTGCAGATTCCGCGTGCACAGCCGCTCTAGTCGTGGGGGTCATCTGCTACAGATTCAGTGCGCACAGCCGCTCTAGTCGTGGGGGTCATCTGCTGCAGATTCCATGTGCACAGCCGCTCTAGTCGTGGGGGTCATCTGCTGCAGATTCCGTGCGCACAGCCGCTCTAGTCGTGGGGGTCATCTGCTACAGATTCAGTGCGCACAGCCGCTCTAGTCGTGGGGGTCATTTGCTACAGATTCAGTGCGCACAACCGCTCTAGTCGTGGGGGTCATCTGCTACAGATTCCGTGCGCACAGCCGCTCTAGTCGTGGGGGTCATCTGCTGCAGATTCCATGCGCACAGCCGCTCTAGTCGTGGGGGTCATTTGCTACAGATTCAGTGCGCACAACCGCTCTAGTCGTGGGGGTCATCTGCTACAGATTCAGTGCGCACAGCCGCTCTAGTCGTGGGGGTCATCTGCTGCAGATTCCATGTGCACAGCCGCTCTAGTCGTGGGGGTCATCTGCTGCAGATTCCGTGCGCACAGCCGCTCTAGTCGTGGGGGTCATCTGCTACAGATTCAGTGCGCACAGCCGCTCTAGTCGTGGGGGTCATTTGCTACAGATTCAGTGCGCACAACCGCTCTAGTCGTGGGGGTCATCTGCTACAGATTCCGTGCGCACAGCCGCTCTAGTCGTGGGGGTCATCTGCTGCAGATTCCATGCGCACAGCCGCTCTAGTCGTGGGGGTCATTTGCTACAGATTCAGTGCGCACAACCGCTCTAGTCGTGGGGGTCATCTGCTACAGATTCCGTGCGCACAGCCGCTCTAGTCGTGGGGGTCATCTGCTGCAGATTCCATGCGCACAGCCGCTCTAGTCGTGGGGGTCATCTGCTATAGATTCAGTGCGCACAGCCGCTCTAGTCGTGGGGGTCATCTGCTACAGATTCAGTGCGCACAGCCGCGCTAGTCGTGGGGGTCATCTGCTGCAGATTCCGCACGCACAGCCGCTCTAGTCGTGGGGGTCATCTGCTGCAGGTTCCGCACGCACAGCCGCTCTAGTCGTGGGGGTCATCTGCTGCAGGTTCCGCGCGCACAGCCGCTCTAGTCGTGGGGGTCATTTGCTGCAGATTCCATGCGCACAGCCGCTCTAGTCGTGGGGGTCATCTGCTACAGATTCCGTGCGCACAGCCACTCTAGTCGTGGGGCTCATCTGCTACAGATTCCATGCGTACAGCCGCTCTAGTCGTGGGGGTCATCTGCTGCAGATTCCGCGCACAGCCGCTCTAGTCGTGGGGGTCATCTGCTGCTGATTCCATGCGCACAGCCGCTCTAGTCGTGGGGGTCATCTGCTGCTGATTCCATGCGCACAGCCGCTCTAGTCGTGGGGGTCATCTGCTGCAGATTCCGCATGCACAGCCGCTCTAGTCTTGGGGGTCATCTGCTGCAGATTCCGCGCGCACAGCCGCTCTAGTCGTGGGGCTCATCTGCTGCAGATTCCATGCGCACAGCCGCTCTAGTCGTGGGGGTCATCTGCTACAGATTCCGTGCGCACAGCCACTCTAGTCGTGGGGCTCATCTGCTACAGATTCCATGCGTACAGCCGCTCTAGTCGTGGGGGTCATCTGCTGCAGATTCCGCGCACAGCCGCTCTAGTCGTGGGGGTCATCTGCTGCTGATTCCATGCGCACAGCCGCTCTAGTCGTGGGGGTCATCTGCTGCTGATTCCATGCGCACAGCCGCTCTAGTCGTGGGGGTCATCTGCTGCAGATTCCGCATGCACAGCCGCTCTAGTCTTGGGGGTCATCTGCTGCAGATTCCGCGCGCACAGCCGCTCTAGTCGTGGGGGTCATCTGCTGCAGATTCCATGCGCACAGCCGCTCTAGTCGTGGGGGTCATCTGCTGCTGATTCCATGCGCACAGCCGCTCTAGTCGTGGGGGTCATCTGCTGCTGATTCCATGCGCACAGCCGCTCTAGTCGTGGGGGTCATCTGCTGCAGATTCCATGCGCACAGCCGCTCTAGTCGTGGGGGTCATCTGCTGCAGATTCCATGCGCACAGCCGCTCTAGTCGTGGGGGTCATCTGCTGCAGATTCCGCGCGCACAGCCGCTCTAGTCGTGGGGGTCATCTGCTGCAGATTCCATGCGCACAGCCGCTCTAGTCGTGGGGGTCATCTGCTACAGATTCCGTGCGCACAGCCGCTCTAGTCGTGGGGCTCATCTGCTGCAGATTCCAGCGCACAGCAGATCTAGTCATGGGGGTCATCTGCTGGAGATTCCGCATGCACAGCCGCTCTAGTCATGGGGGTCATCTGCTGCAGATTCCGCGCGCACAGCCGCTCTAGTCGTGGGGGTCATCTGCTGCAGATTCCATGCGCACAGCCGCTCTAGTCGTGGGGGTCATCTGCTGCAGATTCCGTGCGCACAGCCGCTCTAGTCGTGGGGCTCATCTGCTGCAGATTCCAGCGCACAGCAGATCTAGTCATGGGGGTCATCTGCTGGAGATTCCGCATGCACAGCCGCTCTAGTCATGGGGGTCATCTGCTGCAGATTCCGCGCGCACAGCCGCTCTAGTCGTGGGGGTCATCTGCTGCAGATTCCATGCGCACAGCCGCTCTAGTCGTGGGGGTCATCTGCTGCAGATTCCGCGCGCACAGCCGCTCTAGTCGTGGGGGTCATCTGCTGCAGATTCCATGCGCACAGCCGCTCTAGTCGTGGGGGTCATCTGCTACAGATTCCGTGCGCACAGCCGCTCTAGTCGTGGGGCTCATCTGCTGCAGATTCCAGCGCACAGCAGATCTAGTCATGGGGGTCATCTGCTGGAGATTCCGCATGCACAGCCGCTCTAGTCATGGGGGTCATCTGCTGCAGATTCCGCGCGCACAGCCGCTCTAGTCGTGGGGGTCATCTGCTGCAGATTCCGCGCGCACAGCCGCTCTAGTCGTGGGGGTCATCTGCTGCAGATTCCGTGCGCACAGCCGCTCTAGTCGTGGGGGTCATCTGCTGCAGATTCCGCGCGCACAGCCGCTCTAGTCGTGGGGCTCATCTGCTGCGGATTCAGTGCGCACAGCCGCTCTAGTCGTGGGGGTCATCTGCTGCAGATTCCGTGCGCACAGCCACTCTAGTCGTGGGGGTCATCTGCTACAGATTCCGTGCGCACAGCCGCTCTAGTCGTGGGGGTCATCTGCTACAGATTCAGTGCGCACAGCCGCTCTAGTCGTGGGGTCATCTGCTGCAGATTCCAGCGCACAGCAGATCTAGTCGTGGGGGTCATCTGCTGCAGATTCCATGCGCACAGCCGCTCTAGTCGTGGGGGTCATCTGCTGCAGATTCCAGCGCACAGCAGATCTAGTCGTGGGGGTCATCTGCTGCAGATTCCATGCGCACAGCCGCTCTAGTCGTGGGGGTCATCTGCTGCAGATTCCATGCGCACAGCCGCTCTAGTCGTGGGGGTCATCTGCTGCAGATTCCAGCGCACAGCAGATCTAGTCGTGGGGGTCATCTGCTGCAGATTCCATGCGCACAGCCGCTCTAGTCGTGGGGGTCATATGCTGCAGATTCAGTTCGCACAGCCGCTCTAGTTGTGGGGGTCATCTGCTGCAGATTCCGCGCGCACAGCCGCTCTAGTCGTGGGGGTCATCTGCTGCAGATTCCGTGCGCACAGCCGCTCTGGTCGTGGGGGTCATCTGCTGCAGATTCCGCATGCACAGCCGCTCTAGTCTTGGGGGTCATCTGCTGCAGATTCCGCGTGTACAGCCGCTCTAGTCGTGGGGGTCATCTGCTGCAGATTCCGCATGCACAGCCGCTCTAGTCGTGGGGGTCATCTGCTGCAGATTCCATGCGCACAGCTGCTCTAGTCGTGGGGGTCATCTGCTGCAGATTCCATGTGCACAGCCGCTCTAGTCGTGGGGGTCATCTGCTGCAGATTCCATGCGCACAGCCGCTCTGGTCGTGGGGGTCATCTGCTGCAGATTCCATGCGCACAGCCGCTCTAGTCGTGGGGGTCATCTGCTGCAGATTCCGCATGCACAGCCGCTCTAGTCTTGGGGGTCATCTGCTGCAGATTCCGCGTGCACAGCCGCTCTAGTCGTGGGGGTCATCTGCTACAGATTCAGTGCGCACAGCCGCTCTAGTCGTGGGGGTCATCTGCTGCAGATTCCATGTGCACAGCCGCTCTAGTCGTGGGGGTCATCTGCTGCAGATTCCGTGCGCACAGCCGCTCTAGTCGTGGGGGTCATCTGCTACAGATTCAGTGCGCACAGCCGCTCTAGTCGTGGGGGTCATTTGCTACAGATTCAGTGCGCACAACCGCTCTAGTCGTGGGGGTCATCTGCTACAGATTCCGTGCGCACAGCCGCTCTAGTCGTGGGGGTCATCTGCTGCAGATTCCATGCGCACAGCCGCTCTAGTCGTGGGGGTCATTTGCTACAGATTCAGTGCGCACAACCGCTCTAGTCGTGGGGGTCATCTGCTACAGATTCAGTGCGCACAGCCGCTCTAGTCGTGGGGGTCATCTGCTGCAGATTCCATGTGCACAGCCGCTCTAGTCGTGGGGGTCATCTGCTGCAGATTCCGTGCGCACAGCCGCTCTAGTCGTGGGGGTCATCTGCTACAGATTCAGTGCGCACAGCCGCTCTAGTCGTGGGGGTCATTTGCTACAGATTCAGTGCGCACAACCGCTCTAGTCGTGGGGGTCATCTGCTACAGATTCCGTGCGCACAGCCGCTCTAGTCGTGGGGGTCATCTGCTGCAGATTCCATGCGCACAGCCGCTCTAGTCGTGGGGGTCATTTGCTACAGATTCAGTGCGCACAACCGCTCTAGTCGTGGGGGTCATCTGCTACAGATTCCGTGCGCACAGCCGCTCTAGTCGTGGGGGTCATCTGCTGCAGATTCCATGCGCACAGCCGCTCTAGTCGTGGGGGTCATCTGCTATAGATTCAGTGCGCACAGCCGCTCTAGTCGTGGGGGTCATCTGCTACAGATTCAGTGCGCACAGCCGCGCTAGTCGTGGGGGTCATCTGCTGCAGATTCCGCACGCACAGCCGCTCTAGTCGTGGGGCTCATCTGCTGCAGGTTCCGCACGCACAGCCGCTCTAGTCGTGGGGGTCATCTGCTGCAGGTTCCGCGCGCACAGCCGCTCTAGTCGTGGGGGTCATTTGCTACAGATTCAGTGCGCACAACCGCTCTAGTCGTGGGGGTCATCTGCTACAGATTCCGTGCGCACAGCCGCTCTAGTCGTGGGGGTCATCTGCTGCAGATTCCGCGCGCACAGCCGCTCTAGTCGTGGGGGTCATCTGCTACAGATTCCGCGCGCACAGCCGCTCTAGTCGTGGGGGTCATCTGCTACAGATTCCGTGCGCACAGCCGCTCTAGTCGTGGGGGTCATCTGCGACAGATTCCGTGTGCACAGCCGCTCTAGTCGTGGGGGTCATCTGCTGCAGATTCCGTGCGCACAGCCGCTTTAGTCGTGGGGGTCATCTGCTACAGATTCCGCACGCACAGCCGCTCTAGTCGTGGGGGTCATCTGCTGCAGATTCCATGCACACAGCCGCTCTAGTCGTGGGGGTCATCTGCTGCAGATTCCGCATGCACAGCCGCTCTAGTCGTGGGGGTCATCTGCTGCAGATTCCGCACGCACAGCCGCTCTAGTCGTGGGGGTCATCTGCTGCAGATTCCCCATCCAGAAGTTAAGTCGCCCTTCTCTTCTTCCTGGGCTGTGGCACGGATTCCGGTTCAAATGAATGAATGTGGAATTGATGTGGATTCCAGGTCTAATCTGACGACCTTCGCTGCGCCGCCGCGGCGTGATGTCGTACAATATGTGGCAGCTACAATAATGACATGCTGAGCAGGTTTTGCTGCGTTGGATTCTGGGAGATGTAGGGAAAAAAAAACTACTTCTCCCAGAATGCAGTGCATTATGTTCTACTGCTAGGCTTGCAGCTCTCAACAAACTACTGAAGGATTCTGCATGCAGCTCTGGATGCGACTGGAGTAGAAGACACAATGGGGACATTTATTACCGGAATTCTGGTATCCAGTTTTGGTGCAAACAGCTTTTTATGACAAAAACTGCAGCTTTTTTGTGCTTCTTCACCTCTAGCAATGTTTGGCAGTTAGCAGGGGGCGTGGCCTCCCACGTCCGACACATTCATGGACCTTCATGCACTTCTGAGCTGCGGAAAAACTGCTGCAGAACCTCTGTCGCATGTCTGCAGATGGGCAGCGTTAGTGAGCTTTGTGGATTTTCTGTTGTTAAATGTGCTGCAGGATTGTGACTGCAGCTCTAGATGTGAGTAGAGTAGGAGGCATGACTGGTACATGTGGGGATCATTACTGCTTATACTTACACAGCTGAGGGTTTGTTAGGCTGCGTTCACACGGGGCAGAATTATCGCAGAATGTCCGCCTGAAACTGACATGCGGCGCGGAAATCAAAGACGCGGTATGTCAATTCTTTCTCCATTTCTGCAGCGGCCTCTCTATGGGGAGAGATGGGCACAGCTGAATGCAGGCGGCGAAGCCAATCCAAAATCCTGCGCTTATCCCATGGAAATCTCGCAGTTTTTCCGTGCGGTCATTCTGCGAGATTTCTGCGGGATTTCGGTCCCATGTGACCCCAGCCTTACAGTTGTACCCAGTCTGGCCAATCCAGGACTCCAGACTGCTGCAGGTTTCCTGCACTGATACATTGTAACAAACTATCAGAAGAGGAGAGCGCTTTGCCTTGGCCGCACAGAGGGGCTCATTCACACGGCCGTTTGTTTTTTCGCTCCGATTGTTCAACCAATTAAAAAAATCTCACGTGAATAAAAACATTTCCAATAATTAGTTTTATTTCCACCGCTTCGGCTCTGAATATCGGATGGAACAACTGTCCGTGAATTAAAGCGCATTTGTTGCTTCCTGCCGGCGTATTCACTGCTGCTTCATATGTGTGCAAAGGAAATAATGCCAGCAGGTCGGGGAGACGCTCCTGCCCTCGCGTGTAAATACCAGTCAATCCACAAGAATGGCGCACAGTTACGTGACCCCACATGAAGTAACGCCGCGCGCCACTATTTCATCCAGGAAAGCTGTGGACGGCGTGAAGCAGAATCGACGCCATTATAATCAGCGGGGTCAGTCCGGCGCTGTTCGGGTCTGGCGTGTTCCGGATCTTCCAGTGTATTTGTTGTTCAGCTTCTATAATGGAGCCTAACAGCGGAAACCATGCTGGAGCGGCAAAGAAGGCGCGGACGCGGCGGACGCGACCCACTTGTAGCGTTGTATAGCGATAATCGTCCGTATCTGCCCTGTGGCTCCAGCGAGGTGGAACTTAGCCACTGTGAACATAAACCCAACAGACCTGTTCACAGAGCCAGCTAAGTCCTGCCCCTTTGGACCCTGAGCGCCATGGAGTCGTCGGCGTCCGGCATCCGTTCCTCGGCCCAGCTGTCTGGAGGGACTTCACATGCACACATGGCCGGCAGGAGGCGACGGATCTGCGACTGATTGGAAATCCCTGGCAATGTGATTTTACAGACACATTTCCAAATCACTCTGCCAGGAATCCCGTAAGCCGCAGCGTGATCCAGAGTGTCAACGTCAGCAGCGGACGGTGGGGGTGATGGTAGTCCTGCAGGAGGAAGAGCATGTTAGCAATCAGGAGGCTCCAGATGTGGATGCTCAGGCAGAGCCGCCTGCTGCATGCAGAGCTGCAGAGAGGATGGACACAGGCAGAGCCTCCTGCTTGATGCAGAGCTGCAGCGAGGATGGACACAGGCAGAGCTGCCTGCTTCATGCAGAGAGGATGGACACAGGCAGAGCTGCCTGCTTCATGCAGAGAGGATGGACACAGGCAGAGCCGCCTGCTTCATGCAGAGCTGCAGAGAGGATGGACACAGGCAGAGCCGCCTGCTTCATGCAGAGCTGCAGAGAGAATGGACACAGGCAGAGCCTCCTGCTTCATGCAGAGCTGCAGAGAGGATGGACACAGGCAGAGCTGCCTGCTTCATGCAGAGCTGCAGAGAGGATGGACACAGCCAGAGCCGCCTGCTTGATGCAGAGCTGCAGAGAGGATGGACACAGGCAGAGCCGCCTGCTTCATGGATGCACAACAGCATTAGCTCATTGGGGGCATTCAGTCATCATCATCAGTCAGGCGCTACTTGGGTCACATGAGGATCCCACCCCTCCCCCCCCAAACACATTGTTGCCAGAAATATCCAAACTAGTAAACATGATCAGCCGCTTGTGCTTCCATGATGCATCCCATGACGGGTCTTAAAGGGTCCAAGAAGGACTATCTGCTGACAGCCACTAAAGGCCGTCGTTATATTGGCCATTGGAGCTCGCAGCCAGCTCTCTACAGAACCAGAAAGACTATTAAATTGGCATTTCTCTGCACCTTCCTCACAGCTAGGCGTTGGATTGTGTTAGTGTCAGTCCTCACTGTGGTTTAGCATTTTATTCATGAACCAGGAGGCTCAGCCTGTGTAACTGGCCATATTTACTGCACTTATAGCAACTTAGGAAGTTTAGGTTAAACAACACTGCAGCCCCACGAAACCCAGTGCAATGGTCTGTGGGGGAGGGAGGACCAAATGAAAGCTTATTAAGGCTTTTACGTGACCGATGGCATGAAATTCTCGGGCATAATGAAAATGCGAGAGGGAAAAACCCGTGTAAATTACCCCATTGAAAACAACACGTTAATATAATGCGCAGATTTGATGCGTCGCACAGGACTCGCACAATTTTGTTGTGGTATTCTTGTATCTTGTCACCACCGGAAGTGTGGGTCGTGACAAGATACAGGCTGCTTGACAGGCCGGCCACTCCCCACTCTCAGGTCCTGACACTCACTAACATTGCCTTACCCGTTGCTGCAGTGGCTTTCCTGCGGCGGACCTGGACAGTGAGGGACCGGCGGCGGCAGAGCGCCTTCCCCAGTGGCCTTCCTGCATTGTGTTGTGGAGAGTGAGTGAGCGGTGGCGGAAGAGCAGGTTTCCCCGGCGGCGTTCCTGCACTGCCCAGTGGCGGCAGACAGTGAGGGAGCGGTGGTGCCGGCAAAGTGTGGGTGACGGTGTGGCTGGCATGGAGGGTTAGGGTGAAGGCTTTCAGTTTTTGAGTTAATACTGAAGCCAGCCGTAACCCTCCATCCCAGCATTAACTACATCCCCACGCTGCTAGGACCTTAAAGGCTTGAGCCAATCGGGAGCTGGGGGTGTGAGAGGGGCGTTCCTGCTGTCAAACCCTGAGCTTGTCAAGATACAAGAATACCGGGTGGCTTTACTATATGCTGACTGGCACTATTATGTGGGCACTTTATGGTGGAATTACTTGGGCACATAGTGGCTCTACTATATACTCCCTGTATAGTGCTATTATGTGTGTAAGTTTGGAAGCATTGTGACAGCATCACTCCTCATGTTGCCCATAGTCCATCATAGACCTCAGTGAGAAAGCAGCACCCTGCCCTGACTGCGGCCCACGGACCCCACGGCACCAGATCTACCCGGTCACCAATATGTTGGGCGGAGCCTTTCATAATTTAATGGAATATATCTGGTTTCAGCAAACATCTGTAAATCTAAGGTTGTGCCATTTTACAATCCACTTCCTGTATGTATTCTTCATGTTATCAATATCTCTGCTTGCTGTCATTGAATAAGAACTTTTATTATTTCCTTTGGAAAAAAATCTGTCACATAACAGCCAGAGATCTTGAAAACCATGAAGAATCGCCCCTCACTTCACTATAGACTGATTAAGGTTTACTTGCTGACTCTGGAATTTGCCATTTATGATACTTAATTGGCCCCAAAATGGCAGACGCTGGGGAAGCGGAGGTAGAAATCTTCTCCAGAAGTGACTTCTTAGGGGACACTTACCTGCGTGGGTGCATTACAGTATATTATGTGAACTGCCCCTGCAGAAAAATGTTGACCGCTTGTCCCAATTTGGCCTGAGCGGTCCTCACCATAGGGTCCTAAACCACGGCCAATGGGCTGGAGAAGGGTGTAACAAGCTTTACACCACACTCCACATTCCTAGCCGGACCTCAGCACTCGGCGACCTACAGTCCCAATGGTCGGCATCTATCCGGCAGGGAGGATGTTGTCTTGTGAGGCCTTTGTAAGATCCCTCGTTGCTCGTCTCCTCCTCCAGCGTGACGCATCGTCATCCTCCGCCTGTAACAAATGGAAATATCTGTGGTTAGATACATTGAAACGGCTTCCAGCCAACGCCCAACAACACAACGCCATGAGTCACCGGAGAGCCGCTCGCAACACAACATCCTCATTGTCAATGGCAGTCGTCAGCCTACTCTACTGCTGCCACGTTCCCGCCAGGCCCTCGTCGCCCTTCTATCACATGACCGTCCTCCTTCCAATCACATCTCACGATGTCCATGCCGGTGAGATATCTGCCCGCATATAGCCAAGTCTAAAGACTAAAAGCAACACAGACGCATCGGTATCTCCAGAGGTCCCATCGCAGCGGCTATTGGATTTGTTTCCCTATTGTCTTGTATCAGTGAAGGAACATAATGCTACATCTACTGGTGCGCCCAGCGAGCCGAGGATAATAGGAGGGCATCCCAGCCTCCACTATTGAGGCTCCTCTATGGTAGTTTTATGGTAGATTACCTGGATCATGTAGAGTGGATACTACTTGGCACTGGTATTTGGGCTCTGTATGGCGGTATTATTTGTGAACCGTACGATTCTATATAGTGTCATTATTTAGAGGATTCTGTATGGGGGTGTTGGTGACATTTGGATACACTATGGTGGTATTAGGTACTGTAGAGTGGATACTATATGGTGGTCGGATTTGACACTCTCTGACGTCTCCCCGGCTCCGGCACAATCTGCAGCTCTCTGACGTCTCCCCGGCTCCCGCACAATCTGCAGCTCTCTGACGCCTCTTCAGCTCCGGCACAATCTGCAGCTCTCTGACGTCTCCCCGGCTCCGGCACAATCTGCAGCTCTCTGACGTCTCCCCGGCTCCCGCACAATCTGCAGCTCTCTGACGCCTCTTCAGCTCCGGCACAATCTGCAGCTCTCTGACGCCTCTTCAGCTCCGGCACAATCTGCAGCTCTCTGACGTCTCCCCGGCTCCGGCACAATCTGCAGCTCTCTGACGTCTCCCCGGCTCCGGCACAATCTGCAGCTCTCTGACGTCTCCCCGGCTCCGGCACAATCTGCAGCTCTCTGACGTCTCCTCGGCTCCGGCACAATCTGCAGCTCTCTGACGTCTCCCCGGCTCCGGCACAATCCACAGCTCTCTGACGTCTCCCCGGCTCCGGCACAATCTGCAGCTCTCTGACGTCTCCCCGGCTCCGGCACAATCTGCAGCTCTCTGACGTCTCCCCGGGTCCGGCTCAATCTGCAGCTCTCTGACGTCTCCCCGGCTCCGGCACAATCTGCAGCTCTCTGACGTCTCCCCGGCTCCGGCACAATCTGCAGCTCTCTGACGTCTCCCCGGCTCCGGCACAATCTGCAGCTCTCTGACGTCTCCCCGGCTCCGGCACAATCTGCAGCTCTCTGACGTCTCCCCGGCTCCGGCACAATCTGCAGCTCTCTGACGTCTCCCCGGCTCCGGCACAATCTGCAGCTCTCTGACGTCTCCCCGGCTCCGGCACAATCTGCAGCTCTCTGACTCTCCTCGGCTCCGGCACAATCTGCAGCTCTCTGACGTCTCCCCGGCTCCGGCACAATCTGCAGCTCTCTGACGTCTCCTCGGCTCCGGCACAATCTGCAGCTCTCTGACGTCTCCCCGGCTCCGGCACAATCTGCAGCTCTCTGACGTCTCCATGGCTCCGGCACAATCTGCAGCTCTCTGACGTCTCCCCGGCTCCGGCACAATCTGCAGCTCTCTGACGTCTCCCTGGCTCCGGCACAATCTGCAGCTCTCTGACGTCTCCCCGGCTCCGGCACAATCTGCAGCTCTCTGACGTCTCCTCGGCTCCGGCACAATCTGCTGCTCTCTGACGTCTCCCCGGCTCCGGCACAATCTGCAGCTCTCTGACTCTCCTCGGCTCCGGCACAATCTGCCGCTCTCTGACGGCTCCCCGGCTCCGGCACAATCTGCAGCTCTCTGACTCTCCTCGGCTCCGGCACAATCTGCAGCTTTCTGACGTCTCCTCGGCTCCGGCACAATCTGCAGCTCTCTGACGTCTCCCCGGCTCCGGCACAATCTGCAGCTCTCTGACGTCTCCTCGGCTCCGGCACAATCTGCAGCTCTCTGACGTCTCCCCGGCTCCGGCACAATCTGCAGCTCTCTGACGTCTCCCCGGCTCCGGCACAATCTGCAGCTCTCTGACGTCTCCTCAGCTCCGGCACAATCTGCAGCTCTCTGACGTCTCCCCGGCTCCGGCACAATCTGCAGCTCTCTGACGTCTCCATGGCTCCGGCACAATCTGCAGCTCTCTGACGTCTCCCCGGCTCCGGCACAATCTGCAGCTCTCTGACGTCTCCCTGGCTCCGGCACAATCTGCAGCTCTCTGACGTCTCCCCGGCTCCGGCACAATCTGCAGCTCTCTGACGTCTCCTCGGCTCCGGCACAATCTGCAGCTCTCTGACGTCTCCCCGGCTCCGGCACAATCTGCAGCTCTCTGACGTCTCCCCGGCTCCGGCACAATCTGCAGCTCTCTGACGTCTCCCCGGCTCCGGCACGAGTACAGTAAGTTGTATCCGCATTGCTGCTTTTTTTTTTTTTTAACATTCTGTAACTTTTCAAAAACTGTGTCACTTTGTGAACTCTCCACCGCCATGAATTATGCATCGCAGCCTGAGAAGCCGTCTGCACCCGTGTGACCGCGCCCCGAGGTCTTCCGAAGCTTCATTAAGCCGAATTCTAATCAGCCACAAGGAAGCGTAAACACGACTGCAGCTATTATGTGCAAATTGGCCTCATAAATCGGTGCGATGGAAAAAAAAGAAGAGTTGGCGCGTTCCTTTGATGTTGGCGCGGTCCCCTGCGTTTGGGCGTTGTCCCCTTTGATCCTCCAATGTGTGTTTTGTGTCTATCACCAAAATAGCAGACATCACCTCTCTCGCCGGCCGCGTCTCCTCAGCGAGGGTCGGGCTGCGGCGAGGCTGTTTGGAGTGCAACTTTTCAATTTTTAACTATCAAACTGCAGTCCAGGAAAAGACTAATCTGTATCCAACCGAGCGCCGCCCTGTGATCCGCGGCCGCCGCGCAATAGCTGAAATCAGGAAGTCGCGTTACAAAAAGTCTCCATGGGCAAATACAGCCCGCAACATATACATCATGCAACATATACAGCATGCAACATATACACCCTGCAACATATACACACCGCAACATATACAGCATGCAACATATACACCCCGCAACATATACAGCATACAACATTATACAGCATACAACATTATACAGCATACAACATTATACAGCATGCAACATATACGTCCTGCAACATATACATCATGCAACATATACAGACCGCAACATATACATCATGCAACATATACAGACCGCAACATATACAGCATGCAACATATACACACCGCAACATATACGTCCTGCAACATATACACCCCGCAACATATACACCCCGCAACATATACACCCCGCAACATATACATCATGCAACATTTACAGCATACAACATATACGGCCCGCAACATATACACCCCGCAACATATACAGCGTGCAACATATACACACCGCAACATATACAGCATGCAACATATACACACCGCAACATATACAGCATACAACATATACACACCGTAACATATACGTCCTGCAACATATACGGCCCGCCACATATACAGCATGCAACATATACGGCCCGCAACATATACACCCCGCAACATATACACCCTGCAACATATACACACCGCAACATATACATCATGCAACATTTACAGCATACAACATATACGGCCCGCAACATATACAGCATGCAACATATACGGCCCGCAACATATACACCCCGCAACATATACATCATGCAACATATACAGCATGCAACATATACAGCATGCAACATATACAGCATGCAACATATACAGCATGCAACATATACAGCATGCAACATATACACACCGCAACATATACAGCATGCAACATATACACCCCGCAACATATACATCATGCAACATATACAGCATGCAACATATACGTCCTGCAACATATACAGCATGCAACATATACACCCCGCAACATATACACCCCACAATATATATATCATGCAACATTTACAGCATACAACATATACGGCCCGCAACATATACAGCATGCAACATATACGGCCCGCAACATATACATCATGCAACATTTACAGCATACAACATATACGGCCCGCAACATATACACCCCGCAACATATACAGCATGCAACATATACACCCTGCAACATATACACCCTGCAACATATACACACCGCAACATATACGTCCTGCAACATATACACACCGCAACATATACGTCCTGCAACATATACACACCGCAACATGTACGTCCTGCAACATATACGGCCTGCAACATATACGGCCCGCAACATATACACCTGACAATATATACATAATGCAATATTTACAGCATACAACATATACGGCCCGCAACATATACAGCATGCAACATATACACCCCGCAACATATACAGCATGCAACATATACATGCCGCAACATATACGGCCTGCAACATATACACCCCGCAACATATACAGCATGAAACATATACGGCCTGCAACATACACAGCGTTTTCACTGCATGCATTTTCGTTAATTTACTATGTATTTTGCCCATCTTGCATTTTTTGTCTGTTTTCACTGCGTTTTTTATGCGTGCAAAGATAGGACATGTTGTGATTTTTTTTCTCGCACCATAATGTGGGGAAGAAACGCTCATGTATATGACTCCATTCAAACATAGTAACATAGTATGTTGGGCTGAATGAAGACAATGTCCATCTAGTGCAGCCTGTTTCAGCCTCCTTGTTGATCCAGAGGAAGGCAAAAATACCCCAAGAGGCAGAACTAATTAGCCCATTTGGGGGAAAATTCCTTCCCGACTCCATAATGGCAGCCAGAATAACCTCTGGATCAAAAGAATAGGGTTCATATTCGTGCATCTCGCAACGCACAAATCATGCGCGATTTGCTTGGCCATGTGAAAGTAGCCTGAGTACCTCGGTGACCTGCGTATCCACTGCATGTATTTAACGCTCCCATAGACTTGCATACGCGACTATCTGTACAGAGGTAATGGCTCCCAGTAGTTAGGGGTCTGCAGAGGAAGCCTCATAGCATGGCGTCCACTGATGGAGGATATGGCGATGCTGACCATCCGGACTAACGTGCAGATTATCCTGACTGCTGTACGAATGGCTGTTGTATATTAAACCGCCATCATCACCCTCCACATGTCCAGCCAAACATCTAACGCAGTCCATAGAGTCCTGTGCGTGCACTTCTCCCATAGATTTATATAGGAAAGGACGGGACTCCAGCACCGTGCGATCTTCGGAGGGTGACAGCGCTGGATCGTGGGAGCAGGTGAGCTTTCCTAACACTAATATAACTTACTTATAACTGTGGGGACGAGACAGGTTCCCTTTAAAACAGGGGTGCACAACTTTTTCTGGTTTGAGGGCCAAACTGAACCTCTTCCAAGGACCCCAAGAGTATTCCCATCTGAGACATTTACGATATATCCTAAGTATATGCCATAGTAAATCAAAGTAAGTTCCACTTCCAGGTCTCCATTCAGCACCCTAGAGAGGAGACCGTGCACGTGGCTCTCTCCATCGTAGATGTGGATGTTGAAATAACGCTCCTATAAACCACAATGGAGGGAGCTGCCTGCATATTCCATGCCTTCAACTCATCTACTCATTTCTGGATCCAAATGGGTCAAGAGACTTTATTCTTCTTAAAGCCGGTCTCACACAAGCAAATTTGAATTGCGGATTCCGTGATATGCGGTAACAAGAAGGCATTCAAATGCATTGACTTTCGAAGTTTCCCCCACACTTACGGGTAGGAATTGCAGATATTTTACCGCGGATTCTGTGTGTATGAAATCCATTGATCCTTATGGATGCCTTTGATCTGCAGTGCGTACGCAATTAACATTGCACATGGACCCGGATTCCTGCACTAGTGATCCTCTCACCTCACAACTCCTCCAGTCCCTCTCCCCTCACACCTCCTTCGGTCCCTCTCCCAGGTTGTCGTCTCCCACCTCACCACTATATATTTTCCCCTCTTCATTCAAAACACTCTATTATATCCCCTCTGCTAAAGAAACCGACTCTTGACTCATCCGATGCTGCCAACTACTGACCCATCTCCAACCTCCCCTTCATCTCCAAATTACTAGAACGCCTGGTTTACTCCCGCTTTACAAGCTATCTATCAGAAAACTCTCTTCTCAGCCCCCTACAATACGGCTTCCGCCCCCAACACTCAACAGAAACCGCCCTTACAAGGGTATCAAACCTCCTGACAGCCAAATCAGGGGCGACTGCTCCCTACTGTTGACCACAAACTCCTCCATTGGACTAAAGGGCACTGCTCTCTCCTGGTTCTCCTCCTACCTCTCTAATGCTCATTCAGCATCTCCTTCGCTGGCTCTACCTCCCCTCCTCTTTCCCTTGCTGTTGGGGTCCCCCAGGGCTTGGCCCTCTCTTCCCCTTGCTGTTGGGGTCTCCAGGGCTCTGTCCTTGGCCCCCTTCCCCCCTCTTCCCCTTGCTTTTGGGGTCCCCCAGGCCTCAGTCCTCGGCCCCCTCCTCTCCTCTCCCCCTTGCTGTCAGAGTCCCCCAAGGCTCGGTCTTTGGCCTCCTCCTCTCCCTCTTGCTGTTGGGGTCCCCAGGGCTCAGTCCTTGGCCCCCCTTCCCCTTGTTGTTGGGGTCTCCGAAACCTCGGTCCTCGGCTCCCCCCTCTTATCCATCTATACAGCCCCTATTGAACAGACCATCAGTAGTTTTGGCTTTCAGTACCATCTATATGCTGACGGCACCCAGTTACACACCTCTTCCCGTGACACCACAGCGTTGGTCCTCCAGAACGCCACCGACTGTCTGTCCGCTGTCTCTAACACCATGTCCTCTCTCTACCTAAAACTGAACCTCTCAAAAACTGACCTGCTGGTGTTTCCACCCTCCACTAACCGACCTCATCCTGACATCTCCATCTCAGTGTGTGGCACCATAACTCCCAGCACGCCCGCTGCCTTGGTGTTATATATACGACTCTGATCTCTCCTTCACCCCCTACATCCAATCTCTGGCCTGATCATGTCACTTGCACCTCAAAAACATCACAAGAATCCGCCCTTTTCTCACCGCAGACGCGCTAAAAACATCCACTCTCGCCTCAATTATTACAACTCGTTGCTGATCGCCCCCTGCACCAGACTCTACCCCCTCCAATCCATCCTGAATGCGGCAGCCAGGCTCATCTTCCTGTCCAGCCGCTACTCGGACGCCTCTGCCCTGTGCCGGTCACTGCAGCGGCTGCCCATCAAATACAGAATACAATTCACACTCGCCACCCTCATCCATAAAGCCCTCCACAGCACCGCGCAGCCCTACATTGTATCCCTCATCCACAGCACCGCACCACCCTACATTGTATCCCTCATCCACAGCACCGCACCACCCTACATTGTATCCCTCATCCACAGCACCGCACCACCCTACATTGTATCCCTCATCCACAGCACCGCGCAGCCCTACATTGTATCCCTCATCCACAGCACCGCACCACCCTACATTGTATCCCTCATCTACAGCACTACGCCGCCCTACATTGTATCCCTCATCCACAGCACCGCGCAGCCCTACATTGTATCCCTCATCCACAGCACCGCACCACCCTACATTGTATCCCTCCCTCCACAGCACCGCACCGCTCTACATTGTATCCCTCATCCACAGCACCGCGCCGCCCTACATTGTATCCCTCATCCACAGCACCGCGCCGCCATATATTGTATCTCTCATCCACAGCGCCGCACCACCCTACATTGTATCCCTCATCCACAGCACCGCGCCGCCCTACATTGTGTCCCTCATCCACAGCGCAGTGCCGCCCTACATTGTATCCCTCATCCACAGCACCGCACCGCCCTACATTGTATCCCTCATCCACAGCACCGCGCCGCCCTACATTGTGTCCCTCATCCACAGCGCAGTGCCGCCCTACATTGTATCCCTCATCCACAGCACCGCGCCGCCCTACATTGTATCTCTCATCCACAGCACCGCGCCGCCCTACATTGTATCCCTCATTCATAGCACCGCGCCGCCCTACATTGTATCCCTTATCCACAGCACCGCACCACCCTACATTGTATCCCTCATCCACAACACCGCACCGCCCTACATTGTATCCCTCATCCACAGCGCCGCACCGCTCTACATTGTATCCCTCATCCACAGCACCGCACCGCCCTATATTGTATCCCTCATCCACAGCACCGCGCCACCCTACATTGTATCCCTCATCCACAGCACCGCGCCGCCCTACATTGTATCCCTCATTCATAGCACCGTGCCGCCCTATATTGTATCCCTTATCCACAGCACCGCGCCACCCTACATTGTATCCCTCATCCACAGCACCGCACCGCCCTACATTGTATCCCTCATCCACAGCACCGCACCACCCTACATTGTATCCCTCATCCACAGCACCGCACCGCCCTACATTGTATCCCTCATCCACAGCACCGCGCCGCCCTATATTGTATCCCTCATATACAGCACCGTGCTGCCCTACATTGTATCGCTCATTCATAGCACCGTGCTGCCCTACATTGTATCCCTCATTCATAGCACCGTGCCGCCCTACATTGTATCCCTCATCCACAGCACCGCGCCGCCCTACATTGTATCCCTCATCCACAGCACCGCGCCGCCATACATTGTAACCCTCATCCACCGCACCGCGCCGCCCTACATTGTATCCCTCATCCACAGCACCGCACCACCCTACATTGTATCCCTCATCCACAGCACCGCGCTGCCCTACATTGTATCCCTCATCCACAGCACTGTGCTGCCCTACATTGTATCCCTCATCCACAGCACTGTGCTGCCCTACATTGTATCCCTCATCCACAGCACCGCGCCGCCCTATATTGTATCCCTCATATACAGCACCGTGCTGCCCTACATTGTATCCCTCATTCATAGCACCATGCTGCCCTACATTGTATCCCTCATCCACAGCACCGTGCTGCCCTACATTGTATTCCTCATCTCAATCCATCACCCAGCCCGGGCTCTCCGCTCTGCTAACAAAATCAGACTGAGTGCCCCTTTAATTTGAACTGCTCATTCCCGCCTCCAAGGCTTCTCCAGAGCAGCACCTGTCCTCTGGAACACGCTACCCAAAACTACCTGGGCAATCCCCGACACAAAAAACTTCAGATGTGCTCTAAAAACGCACCCCTACAGGGTGGCATACCATATCTCCTAAACCAAACCCCTCTGTACCCCCCTGAAAACATGCTCCCTGACCTACTGACTGCAATCCTTGCCAGCCACCATCAACCGCCCCCTGCAGTCACACAGATTCAACCACTATACGGCCTGACCATTGTGTATAGCACCCCTCACTCTCCACCTCGCTATACCGTGCACATCTCCACCCCGCCATTCCGTGCACATCTCCACCCCCTTTACCTTCTGTATCCCCCCATTGTCTGTAGTATGTAAGCTTGTTGGAGCCCCGCACCCCTACTGTCTCCATCAGCTGATTACTGCATGTAACCGGGGTTTTTTTACTTTTGTCATTCTGTATCCCCCTGTTTTCGTAAGTGCTGCGGAATATGTTAGCACTATATATATAATGTTTATTATATATAGGGCGCCCAGACATGACTACACAGAATCATAGAATGATAGAATTGGAAGGGACCTCCGGGGTCATCGGGTCCAACCCCCTGCTCAGTGCAGGATTCACTACATCATCCCAGACAGATGTCTGTCCAGCCTCTGAAGACTTCCATTGAAGGAGAACTCCCCACCTCCCGTGGCAACCAGTTCCACTCATTGATCCCCTCACTGTCTAATATCTAATCTGTCTCCTCCCTTTCAGTTTCATCCCATTGCTTCTAGTCTTTCCTTGTACAGATGAGAATAGGGCTGATCCCTCTGCAC
The DNA here is from genome assembly GCF_035609145.1 of Eleutherodactylus coqui. Taxonomy (NCBI): domain Eukaryota; kingdom Metazoa; phylum Chordata; class Amphibia; order Anura; family Eleutherodactylidae; genus Eleutherodactylus; species Eleutherodactylus coqui. Next base: position 313,924,440 of record NC_089839.1, read on the forward strand.
TGTGACAGCCCTTCAGATATTTGTAGACAGCTATTAAGTCTCCTCTCAGCCTTCTCTTCTGCTAAACATTCCCAGATCCGTTAACCGTTCCTCATAGGACATGATTTGCAGACCGCTCACCATCATGGTAACTCTTCTCTGAACTTGCTGCAGTTTGTCTATGTCTTTTTTAAAGTGGGGTGCCCAGAACTGGACCCAGTATTCCAGATGAGATCTGACTAAGGAAGAGTAGAGGGGGATAATGACCTCAGGTGATCTAGACTCTGTGCTTCTCTTAATACATCCCAGAATTGTGTTTGCCTTTTTGGCTGCTGCATCACATTGTTGACTCATGTTCAGACTATGATCTATTAGTATACCCAAGTCTTTTTCACATGTGCTGCTGCTTAGCCCAATTCCTCTCATTCTGTATGCGCTTTCTTCATTTCTTCATTTCTTGCCCAGATGTAGGACTTTGCATTTCTCCTTGTTAAATACCATTCTGTTAGTCACTGCCCACTTTTCAGGCTTTTCTAGATCTTTCTGAATCCTCTCCCTCTCTTCCCTAGTGTTAGCTATCCCTCCTAGCTTTGTGTCGTCGTCAGATTTGATCAGTTTCCCGTCAATTCCCTCCTCCACAGCATTTATAACAATGTTGACCAACACTGGCCCAGGACAGAGCCTTGTGGTCCCTACTTGATACATTCTTCCACTTGGATGTGCAGCCATTTATGGCCACTCTTTCAGTACGATCACTCAGCCAGTTGTGAATCCACCTAACAGTTGCCTTGTCAATCCCAGATTTGGTAATTTTTTCAATAAGTATAGTATGAGATACACAGGGCACCCTCAGTACTAGTAGTAATATATAGGGGACCCAGAAATGACTACACAGTGCACTCGTAGTACTTGTCCTAAGATATAGGGGGCCCAGACATGGCTACACAGGTCACCCCCAAGTACTTGTCTATTCATGTTGCCGTTCTTTCGCTGACACAGAAGCTGCATGTGAGTAGCCACACATGATCTGTGTCTATATGAATGGGGCTGCACAGAATGGCAGAATGAGGCCCCTCCGTAATGTCTGCTATACGTTGCTTGTAATGTTTTGTCTATTATCCTTGAATGAGGAATGAATCAGCAAAGTGTGTATTGGAGTTTGCAGCAATGAATGGGTTAATGTCTGCAAGTTAGCTGTCTGTCTGGAAATGTATCATTTTGTGTTGTATGTTTGGTGTCATGTGACTATGCTTAATATATGTGAATGCAAGATGGTTCTGCAGAGAGATCCGTTCTGATCTTGTAAGCATGTGGAGTCTTGGTGGAGCTGCAAGTAATCCACACAGACACCTTCAGTTCTGTGTGGTCCGGGATGGAGGAGACTGAGAGACATCCCCAGCCGTCCCTGGGCCCGTTACACCCATGAGATGCCAGTGTTGTTACCCCACTGAGGAACTGAGTGGGGGTGGAGTGTATGCCAGACTGGTAGAGAGCTGGAGAGTAGAAGAGGTGTTTGTGCCGGGCACGGAGCCCTACAGATAACTTTTACTGAGGATTCCTTGGTGATCCCGTGATTTCCTCCCTGTCGCACCACTTTGTGATTTCTACACCAATTGTTCTGCTGGTGTAAATTGTGCTTGGACTGTAAATAAGTCTCACAAGTAAAGGAGCACTGCCGACCGTTCCCGACTTTGCTATTTAAATATACTCCGTGAGTGTGGACCAGTTATTCCATCTCCCGGAATCATCACAGAGGAAGGAAAGGTGGCGTCACCTGTGACAACCAATCGCCAAGGTAAACCACACAGTGGGTTACCCTTTTGCAGGCCCTCCCTCAGCTACTGGGATGGGTCCCATGCTACCCTCAAGGTGGGAGATAGTAGAGCCCCGTGACAAGGTCCAAACTCTACCCCGCTGTCTCCTTGGCTAAGGGCCCGCTCCTTGGACGCTGCAGGGCGAAGCCTTTGTGGCGTCACAAACAGGATCATTCCTTCGTGCTTTTATCGTGAAAGATGGAGAAGAAATGCATCTACACCATCTTCCAGTAACGGAGAAAAATTATTGCCCATGTCGGAGTTTAAGAAAGTCACTTCCGGTTCTAGGACCTTTGAGATCTCTAATGTCAAGGACAAGATCCCTTCGATCCTCTGAGTTGCTTTAAATACTTGAGGACAAGATCCCTCCAACCCTCTGAGCCTGCAGCAAGTTTTGGGATATGGTTGCGGTTCCTCTGAGCCTTCAGGAACTAAGGGGAACACAATCGTGGGTCCTCTGAGCCTCACAACATTTACCAGAGTGGTGAAAAACTGAGTTCTCTCCAAAAAAATACAGAAAGAAAACCCAAGTTCATCATTCCAGTCTCAGTTATATGTGGTAAGGATGTGCTACAAGTGGAAACGGGACGGTGTTGTGTTATTAGACTGACCGTGTTGCATGGTGAGCAACCAACTACTAACATGAACTTAGACGGTGTGCTGGTGCAAGATGGCACCCAGCCTTCATCTTCTTCACTAGACCAAAGACTGCAAAAATTTGAGAAAAGTAGGGGGGGGGGTGTACCCCACCGCGGAGGAAAGCCTGGATACAATCTAGCTACAGCAAACTGAGGACAGCCCAGGGAAGAAGTCAGCCAGCTCCGTGAGAGCACAACTCGACTTCACAGACTCACCAAGATACAGCAAGAGAAGGCATGTCTACTTACACCTTCTATGCGGTGTGCCAGCTGCGTATCCTCCCCCACAACCCCGAATCTACTAGGGGCATAAGCCTGAGTTGCAGGGGCTTGTTGCAAGTGCCAGCAGCACATCCTCACCGCCTAGAAAGAAGGTTCTGGGACTGTGGCCCAAAGACTTGGTGCCTGCCAGAAAGAGGAACGGTGGCGTCACCAGTGACAATCAAACGCCAAGGTAGACCGCACAGTGGGTTACCGTTTTGCCGGCCTTCTCTCAGTTACTTGGACGGGTTCTGTGCTACCCTCAGTGTGGGAGATGATAGAGCCACGTGACAAGTCCCAAACTCTACCCCGCTGTCTCCTCGACTGAGGGCCCGCTCCTCGAGCACTGCACTGTAGCAGTTATGTGCCTTTTGTTGTGCATCTGACCACTCAGGCAATCAACGGCTTCAGCAGTAATACTGCCCTGACGGCATGTGACCCCTGCAGCATATTCCCAAATCAGAGTAACCTCAGTGATCAGTATATCTTGTTTTTTTTTAATTTTAGCCCATATAATTTTTTTTGGCCTCGCAGAAAACCCCTTTAGGCCATGTTCACACGGGGTGGAATCAGCACAGAATATCCGCGGCATTTACAGTGGCGCATGAGACTTTCAAAATCTGGTCCGATCACTGGAAAAAATCCACTGAAATCCATGCGGAAATTGACATCCGGTTGGTGATTTCCTCGCCAAAATCTATATTTGGTACGGTTTTTGATGTTGATTTTCTGCTGCGGACATTCAGTCCTTGCCGTGTGGACATAGCCTTTGGGTGCGCTCACTCGTAGTAGGTTTGGTGCACCAAGATAAGCCGCAGATCCGCAGCTGATCTCAGGCTGCACATAACGGCGCTTCCCTCACCTCTGTATACTGAGCACCAACTGCGCAGCGGAGTCAAAATCCACAGCAATGCTCCCGTTTTTGATGCAAAATTGACTCAACTTTTAGTGCACATTTTCTGCACTAAATCTGCCCCAGTTCTGCTCGGTGTGAACACAGGATGCAATATTACACTGTTGAAATCTGCAGGTCTGAATGTGATTTTGATGTAGAATTGCTCGCAGACATCTGCCATGTTCAATGGCGCTTCAAAATCTGCACGGCCTCCCTGTGTGAAAAGCGACTTAAAGGGGTCATGCAGCCTTTAAAAATGAATGCCCTGTTCTCGGGATATGTTGTCAATATCTGATCTGTGGGGGGCCGCTGCTTGATCAGCTGATTGAAGGGGCCATGTTATTTGTAGTGGCCATTCTAAGTACTGCATTCACTTCAGTGGGACAAGCCGGTGGTGGGACCGCCATAAATAATACGGCGTTCTGAGCACGAATACAATTGTTCTCAGATGTAAACATTAAGGAGGACGGGGCGCCCACCCCTCAGTCAGCTGGCGGATCTCCACAGATCGGATGTTGATGGCCTGACCAGAGGATGGACCATCAATACTCAGAGGCTGGAGGAACCCTTTAAGGACGATTTCATGCATGTTTTTTTCCCTTCAAAAATACCGCAGTAATGTGCGAGCGGAACGGGTTTTTGGCGCCTTATTTACATTTCGTGACCCTGTCATATCCATCCTGTACTGTAATCTGCATAATACAGGGGCCCCTAGAGGATTATGGGATACAACCGTAGACATAACTCCTCCCCTTTCCCATATATGTGACCAACGCACAAATCTGTTGTGATTGATACGCGAGATTTGTGGGTCTATGAACGTCCCAGGGACAGATGCAAGGTGTGGCCCCTGGGCTCCCGAAACTACAGTTACCGGGGGGCCGTGTAAGGGGCTGATGCGTGGGCATAAGACGATATTCACGTTCCCATGTCAATATTTATTCACACAGGCGATTAGTCGAGTGAACGTTCATTGGCACGTGCGAAGCCCCACTGCTCTCACGAGAGTTACCGGTGGCCATCTTTGTTATATAAGGTATTCGAGCTGCGCTATCAGATGAGAGTTACGCGGACGCAGCCAGGGGTGCCAGCGGCGTGTGTACGATGCAGAAGGGCCCAGGACTGTGAGAAGGGGATAAACCAAGTGAACGCTGGCAACGGCCTCCAACAACACGGGAAGCGGTAGAGGCCATTGCCGGACAGAGTCCCCATGTGGCGCTTGGATGGGGGCTCAGAGGTGAAGACAGAAAGCAGCACCAGAGATGTCCACAGCCACAGAGGGCGCAGAATGGGAGATAATGGGGATACCACAGGACTATAAGAGACTGCGGCTGGAGGAGCTTTGTATTAGCACAGGGAGGATACGGTCAACGACCCATGAAATTATGGCTTACAGCCTTTGGAGTGTTTAGACCCTCGAGTGAAGGATTCAGTAAAAGGGAAGCGTGACGTAAGGAGCTGCGGTACAAAGATACGGAGGACCAAGGGATGCGGAGGGCCAAGAGATGCCGAGGGCCAAGAGACGCGGAGGGCCAAGAGACGCCGAGGGCCAAGAGATGCCGAGGGCCAAGAGACGCGGAGGGCCAAGAGACGCGGAGGGCCAAGAGACGCCGAGGGCCAAGAGACGCCGAGGGCCAAGAGACGCCGAGGGCCAAGAGACGCCGAGGACCATAGAGACGCGGAGGACCATAGAGACGCGGAGGACCATAGAGACGCGGAGGACCATAGAGACGCGGAGGACCATAGAGACGCGGAGGACCATAGAGACGCGGAGGGCCAAGAGACGGGGAGTGCCAAGACATGCGGAGGACTAAATGATACCGAGGACCAAATGCGGTTGAGTTGAATTTACCGCCATCGAGTAGTGGCCTTCATGAATCAGTACGCACACCAGTAAAGACTGTGTTTGAAGGGTTTGTAGGTCTGCAGTAGTTCACGGGGTTCTGGGTTCATTAGTGTAATGCGTTGCATAATGAATTTAGGTGCTAATGAGTCTGCGGGTATATGGGTGGGATGTCATGGCACAGCAGGGCACCTGACCCGTGTAGTTTAAGAAGAAGTGTGGTCGCAGAAAGGACAATGGGCTAAATTATGACATCAAGCGCTCCTAGTGTGAGGACGCAGCCCCTAGGGGGCAGTTTGGGTCTGGCTATGGGTATTTAGATGAGACGGCATTGGCCAATGGCCGGCATGTATAGTGAAGGTGACTCGCTGCTGCCAAGGGTTAAACGCTCCGTCACATACTGTTAGATCCTCAGTGTAACGTTCAGTAATCATCACCCTCCTACAGAGCGGCAGAACTAACTGGCATCTTTCAGTAAAGTTCAGTTTTTACATGTGCCGCCTCCGTCTGTCACCGCCGCGCCGTACCGTACCGCCTGCTTCAGCTCCAGAGAGGATCGGGACGGGAGAGCAGATACTTCCCATCATACATGACTGATGACAGAACCTCTGCTGTATTACACGGGGACACGGTGGTTTCCGGAGATCGGCTCATGTTCTGGAAGCATTCCCATACAACACTGCAACTGATGCTAGAACCGTCCGCTCGCCGGATCTGCGGTATTCGGGGGCCCGCTGGCGGCATCACTCATGGAACACTGGAAATTACTGCACTGTATACGGTACAAAAAGCTGCACCAACTGGCGACCAATTCATAAAAATGTGACCAGTCACCTGCTGCCGCCATCATACGACGTAGCTGTGCGCTCCGACCTAACCCTTCCCCTGTTCGTGGTTTTTACACGTTTGCCAGCCCCCCACACACGACCAACTGTTACCCAAACTTGCCCCATTTGGATGCCATGGCATCCCGCTGCCCGGTCATCATGGACTCCTGCAGTGTCCTTTGCATTGGACTGGCGGTCAGGACACATGGGCGCACGATGCCTCCCCCCACGCGCCCAGACAGACGGGCTGTGTACTTGGCAGCTGTGGCGCTGGATGGAAATGTTTAGGCGGTTTGGAGAAAACAGAGAATTACAGGAGATTTTATGGCTGCTTTTTTGCTTAGCTCAGGGGGAAAAAAAACAACAAGCGTTGAGCGGAGAAGAGAGCGGCGCGGCAGACATGACGTCACCACCACATAAAAGCGTCGTGGCTGCTGAAGATCCGGACCGGCCGCTGCTTTAGAGAGAGTCTAATCCTGACATCGGCAAGCGGCTGGTTATGTCTGGCTTAAAGGGCAGCTCCACTTTCATGTAGACGGAGCTTATTAACTGGATAACGAGAAGCTCTGCAGCTCTCTGATAGATTGTGTTTCAATTCCTCACCGTTTTCAAGATCCCTGCATGCTGTCACTAAGTGGAAACCTTCTTTACATCGGCCTTCTCACATCTGTGGGTTTGTTACAACTGCACCCTGTCTGGACAATCCTCTGTGTACTACACAGCTTGAAATGAGGGACTGGAGGGGAATAAGCCCTCGTGTCTGATGGGTGGAGTAGTACGCCCGCTGCCTGGCTCTCCCTACAGAGATGGGACTCCCTGCCAGCAGCCAGCTGCGCAATCCAATGAGTAGGTGGCACTAAGCTGAAGTTTGGGGGGGTTATGCAGGGACACACATAACACCCTCTGATTTAACTCTTTCAGGGCAGTTCTAAAATAACCAGGGACCCCCTGATGTGTTACCTTTTCCTGAACCCGTCCAATAAACCTGGCCTGCAGCTGGCAAGACTACTAGAACTGGCACTGCCATCCGGGCAGCTGTTGCTGGCTGACAAGAAGCCACGGGCGCAACCAGAGTGACTAATGCCTGGTGAAATGTCTGCTGGGCACAAACAGGACTGGCGCTGCTGTGTGGGCATGATCTGGGCACTCGTGCTCTTACGACCGGCGCTGCTCCCTGGGCATACGCTCTCACCCTCAGGGCGGAGTCAGATATGAGGGGTTTTCTCCCGTTATGTGGCAATGATAATTACGGCCGCATGACGGGACAAAGCGAAAACATTGATTTCAGTGGTTTTGTCTTCACTATCGGCATTCTTACCTGTTAATTGTACAGCCCAGAAAAACTATGACCCTCCCTGTCGTGGATACGGCGTGCGGGGCGGATCGGGCGAATCTGTCTTTACGTATTTTTTTTTCAAACTCTGGCACGGAGTTTGAAAGGCCGGCAAAGGGAAAGAAATTTCCCTCATTCAGACGCAACTACACTCCGTGCCGCCAAGCGTAGTTGCGCCTATGTTGTCTGACACACACGCACTCACTCCGAGGGCGCCTTCACACGGGCGTATTGTTCATCAGTACTTTGTGAGCCAAAGCCAAAAGTGGAACGTAGAGAAGTAAAGTATATCGGAAAGATCGGCGTTTCTCCCGTATTTTGGACCCGCTGCCGGTTTTGGCTCACAAAATACTGATGAACAATGCGCCCGCGTTCAGGAGCCGCAGCGCACGTAGGCATTCACACTGACATAGCGCAACTACTCTCGCGCCATGGAGGGAAGTTTCTTCCTCTTCGCCGGGTTTTCAAACTCCACGCCAGAATGCAGGAGTTTGAAAAAAAAAAAACAGCCGCAAGATAGCTGCCGCCCGATCCTCCCCGCACGATGTATTCTCTAGGCGGCTCCTATACTCTCTCGCCCGTAATATTAACGGCCGAGAGAAGAGCGAGTGAAAATGAAACCAGTGAAATCAGAGGTTTCGTTTTCTATCTTTATCACGGCCGCATAACAGGAGAAAACCATGTTTGTCTGGAACCGCCCTGACACGCGTATACATACATTGGCGCACACAGATACACACTGTAACACTCATATAGTCACACTTCTAATATTCTGTCTCTTTGTAACAGTCAGAGCTCTAACTCTCCTGCATAGACAGAGTTGAAGGATCACATGCTGAATACCTGCAGCCACCACTAGGGGGAGCTCAGGAGATTAACATATACTGTTTATACATTCAACTCAATGCACAGTATGCGGTAATTTTCTCAGCTCCCCCTAGTGGTGGCGGCAGACACAAAGTAACTATATCTATACAAGAATCTGGAACAATGTATCAGAAGGCTCTCGTCCCGATCCCTGGAACGATATATTAGGAAATTCATTTGTGCAGAAGTTTAGACCTAAAAATAAGAAGATGAAGCCCATGAATGACACCGGGAACTTCTACTGATTTCAGCAAACCGCAGATACAGATAGAAATACATAACCTATTAATCCGGCAACCAGTAACTCAGACATTCCCATAATCTGGTATTGATGCCAGCACTGAATTGAATTATAATGCGGAATCTGACAAACCAGAAGACGAAGCAAACTGTAATCTCTGATAATCCGACGTCTATGAGGTCACTTCAGGTGCCGATGAGGAGTTCGCCAACGTTTTCCTCGTTTTTCATCACTAATGATATTCAGCATTCTCTCCCAGAGTATTGATGCGCCGCCCTGGCACCGCGGGGCGGCTTCAGACAAACGTGGTTTTCTCCTGTTATGTGGCACAAAATGAAACCACTGATTGCAGTAGGATTTCAGTGATTTGCTTTTCACTATCGGGATTCTCGCCCGTTAATTGTACGGCTGGGAAAAGATATGTAGTTGCGCCTACAGTCTTCTGAAGCCGCCCTTACGGTGAGTGTTAGGCCGATCTCACATGGCTGGACTTGAATGGTGGATTGTATGATCCGCAGTAATACACGGAGTCATCAAATGCATTGATTTACGCCGTTCCAATCACATTAGCATCTAAGAATTGCCTAATCCACGAGCGGAAAAATTGAACGCAGCTTGTTCTATTTTACTGGCGATATCCACGATATAGAGCGCACTGTTCTCTATGATGGCAGATATACCCGCAGCCCATACGCTTAGTGATGGCGCAGGAAAAATAAACGAAAAAATGTATGCTGCACATGACTGCTTGGGTCAGTACACAGTCAGGCGCAGTACCGTTTCGCTGGCCGTACGCAGGGTCACCACTGGGCTCACAGCAGTAATCCGCTGCCGGCCATGTGAGTCCGGCCTTACAGTCTCCCTCAGACGTCGTCATGCGATATACATATATTTTTCCTGCGCTGCCCGGGTTCTAGGTGATGGGGTTTTTTTTTCTTTGGAGTTTTTTCCCTATAGAGGCGCCTGTGGGAAAATGTCTGAAAATCACCAGACGCAGAACATGACTTGGACCCCAAAAACCAGCAAAGTGAAAAATAATGTTTTTGTGGGGTCCTTCATAATTTACTGCAGACCCACGGCGGAGAGCTGAGCTGCCCCAAAAATCACCAGGATCACAGTGTCCAAAAGAGAATTCAGAAAAGTGTCTCCAGGTGTAAAAAAGCTGATTTTTGTGCGCCCGTCCCACTCGTGCCAAATTTAGTTTTTCTCCAACATTTGCCACAAACCTGGGCGAGGCTAACGGGAGGGGATGAAGCCGCCGTCCATTCCACTCGGGCAAGCACTTCAGCAGGCACACAAAACCCCTTGAGAAAGAATCCCGGCATGTTCTATCTTGGAGTCCCGCAGGAGCGCCGCGTCCATTTCAGTGGGACCTTAGGAGACATCGCATGGCGAGGGATGTGCCCGCTGTGATGTTTCCCATTAAGATCAATGGCAAACACTTGCGATCCGCTGACGCACATGAAACACGAGGATCACAATGTCACAGAAGTGATGCCAGGCCGTTTGGGATGAAAAGCACCTTGCATTGGTGTGAAAAACACACATTTACAGACGTGATTTACTCAGCCCAACATCGCCCTTGCCTGTGTGAATGTAGCCTAAAGCCTTCAGTCCATACGGTCAGGGGCCCCTAGCCTTCATACTGCCTGGGGTGAAGTGTGAAATGCACCCCCCACCACCACCCCAAAAACCACTCATTTTACAGGCACTGTAAGCGCCAATATACAAGCTACCCCACACAGATTTAAACCATTGAAACTTGTCTGGAATGACTGTAGTGGCTCCAGTAGTAATAATCCGCCATAGTGGCCCCAGTAGTATTAGTGACCCGCAAAGTGGCCCCAGTAGTAACAGTGACCCCATAGTTGCCCCAGTTGTAATAATAATCCCCCATAGTGGCCCTAGTCATATTAGTGTCCCCCAAAGTGGCCCCAGTAGTAATAGTGACCCCCACAGTGGCCCCAGTATTAATAGTGACCCCCACAGTGACCCCAGTAGTAATAGTGACCCCCACAGTGGCCCCAGTAGTAATAGTGACCCTCATAGTGGCCCCAGTAGTAATAGTGTCCCCCACAGTGGCCTCAGTAGTAATAGTGACCCCCACAGTGGCCCCAGTATTAATAGTGACCCCCACAGTGGCCCCAGTATTAATAGTGTCCCCCACAGTGGCCCCAGTAGTAATAGTGACCCTCATAGTGGCCCCAGTAGTAATAGTGTCCCTCATAGTGGCCCCAGTAGTAATAGTGTCCCCCACAGTGGCCTCAGTAGTAATAGTGACCCCACAGTGGCCTTAGTAGTAATAGTGACCCCCACAGTGGCCTCAGTAGTAATAGTGACCCCCCCACAGTGGCCTCAATAGTAACAGTGTCTCCCACAGTGGCCTCAATGGTAATAGTGTCCCCCACAGTGGTCCCAGTAGTAATAGTGTCCCCCACAGTGGCCCCAGTAGTAATAGTGTCCCCCACAGTGGCCCCAGTAGTAATAGTGACCCCCACAGTGGCCTCAATAGTAATAGTGTCTCCCACAGTGGCCTCAATGGTAATAGTATCCCCCACAGTGGCCCCAGTAGTAATAGTGTCCCCCACAGTGGCCCCAGTAGTAATAGTGACCCCCACAGTGGCCCCAGTAGTAATAGTGACTCCCATAGTGGCCCCAGTAGTAATAGCAACCCCCATAGTGGCCCCAGTAGTAATAGTGACCCCCACAGTGGCCCCAGTAGTAATAGTGGCCCCCACAGTGGCCCCAGTAGTAATAGTGTCCCCCACAGTGGCCCCAGTAGTAATAGTGACCCCCACAGTGGCCTCAATAGTAATAGTGTCTCCCACAGTGGCCTCAATGGTAATAGTGTCCCCCACAGTGGCCCCAGTAGTAATAGTGTCCCCCACAGTGGCCCCAGTAGTAATAGTGACTCCCATAGTGGCCCCAGTAGTAATAGCAACCCCCATAGTGGCCCCAGTAGTAATAGTGACTCCCACAGTGGCCCCAGTAATAATAGGGCTGGTAAAAAATACTTACCGGTCAGGTGGCAACCCACTACCCCTCTGAGGCCCTGCAGACTGCTGCCTGAGTTATCAGTCTCAGGTCGGTCGATGATAAAGGCGCTCCTGTATGCAATGTCCAGACAGATCAGACAGCACACGGACAGGTATCTGTTTGCTGTATCATGCGGGTTCACCCAATATTGTTGGGTTCACCTTGCAATATGGGCCCCGCATAAAGCTTTTAAAGTGTAATTGTTGGATATCCGCTCTATAAGCTGCGCTATAATATTATATAGTCATACACTGTATCCTCCGAGGCCCGGCGGTCACTGCAACACTCTGCACAAGAACAACCGTCTCTACGACTCCAACCGACCCATGGAACTACCATTCAGGACCGGAGGAAAGCTGAGTGCAAGACTGCGCAGGAGCCGCCATGTTGGTTGGCACCTGGCTAGTAATATATATTAGTGGAAGACTTCAGATCTGCGGGAAGCATCTCTGGAAGGGAAGTGACTGCCCGTCTGCCCAGGATGTAATATGAACCCCCCGGGGTCTCTGGATGGCTAAATCAGTCGCCGGCTGAAGGCCTCAGACACAACCAACGGAGCTGTGTGGCTGGCAGGACATGCTGGGAGTTGTGGTACTACAGCAGGTTCTGCACATCCTTCGTTGTTTCCTGCTGAGTGGATCCCCCACTGAGCCACACGTTACAGACACGGCGACCGCCACATATATTCTGTATATTACATCAGAAAACCTGAAGTCTCCACAAGTTATAAAACCGTGAATTATCAACTGTGCGAGCGCGACAAACACGATCGGAAGCCGCATAACGATGGTGATTATAACACACGGAGCTCGGACCCATACTGTGCTTCTTAAAGAGCGGCTTTCACTGCGAGTCTATGGGCTGCGCTTAGCCCCCCTAACGGCTTCGTCAGACGAATGTGTTACGGCGAGCGAAACGCGGAGAATCCATTGATTGCAATTGGCTCATTTTCACTTTTTTTTGCGCCTTAAAAAATAAGAGCTGCCCTCTCTTATTCGTGTTCGCACGCCAGAGATGTGCGCAGGAGCGAGTGTATTGTGTAACACGCTCGGCCGTCGAACCCCTCACTGTGAGACGAAAATAGTCAATAGTCTCATTTATAACAGTTCTGTTTCCGGGTGAATTTTGTGCATCTCGCAACGCCAAAACGTGACGGGAAAATTGCGCGTGTGAATAAGCCCCATTAGATATATAAGCGGCATAAATCATCCTCATGGCTGAATGGTGAAGTGTCACCCAGTAATCCGTGCCGCAGACACAAGTATATAACACATAGATGCATCCCAGACAGTCATATGTAGACATACACCTTAGCGTGTGCGTGTATATATCACAGACAGTCATATGTAGACATACACCCTAGCATGTGTGTGTATACATCACAGACAGTCATATGTAGACATACACCTTAGCATATGCGTGTATACATCCCAGACAGTCATATGTAGACATACACCTTAGCATATGCGTGTATACATCCCAGACAGTCATATGTAGACATACACCCTAGCATGTGTGTGTATACATCCCAGACAGTCATATGTAGACATACACCTTAGCATGTGTGTGTATACATCACAGACAGTCATATGTAGACATACACCTTAGCATGTGCGTGTATACATCACAGACAGTCATATGTAGACATACACCTTAGCATGTGCGTGTATACATCCAAGACAGTCATATGTAGACATACACCTTAGCATGTGTGTGTATACATCCCAGACAGTCATATGTAGACATACACCCTAGCATGTGTGTGTATACATCCCAGACAGTCATATGTAGACATACACCCTAGCATGTGTGTGTATACATCACAGACAGTCATATGTAGACATACACCTTAGCATGTGCGTGTATACATCCCAGACAGTCATATGTAGACATACACCTTAGCAAGTGCGTGTATACATCACAGACAGTCATATGTAGACATACACCTTAGCAAGTGCGTGTATACATCACAGACAGTCATATGTAGACATACACCTTAGCATGTGCATGTATACATCCAGTATATCCACGGCACGGAGTCAGACCTCTATGTGCACAAAGTAACAAAGATGTGTGAGAAAAAACAGTACAAATGTACGTTCTTATACACATGCGAACTACATACATGCACAGGCCTATTTACATACAAACAACACATGACTAGTACATACATGTCCAAAGACACGCACACGTTTACATGCAGCTCTATACTCATTTTCTGCACTTCTAAGCTTTCATGCTTCTGCCTTAATAAGTTTCTGCACCCGTCCCGCTGCTTATTGCCCACAGGTTTATTTATGAGTCCCTCGTATTTCCCCCATCACAACCCTCAACATTTGTGCGTCATGCGTCCTTCACTCGTGCCCCTGAAAGCTATTATTCGGCGAGCCGCACCTAGGCCAGCGCCATCTTGACCTTTGGTCCTGTGGTCCTCGGGTATTATCAGGACCACTCAGCAGTGCCCGGGATCCAGAGGGCATCGCATCCCCACCTACAGAGCAATGCAAGCACCTAGCGGTCATGTCCAGCCCCGCCACCATAGCATTACTGGTTGGACTGAACAATATGGCGGTCAGAGCGGCGTCATTTTAACAGGACAAATTAAATCATTTGCAACAATGTAACAAAAGTGTAACAGAAAACTGGAAAAGCCTAATGCAGAACCCAAACATGTGGAGAAGAAATGCATGACTCCATTCTTAATACACAGGGGGCAGCGCACGACAGGGTGCAAAAATGGCGCAGAAATGTCATCATTTTTTGTATCGCTAAAACAATGCCGGTATAAACTGAAGCGGAATAAAAACTTTCCACAAACGTGTGATCCCTCAAATTCAATGGCGTCCGCCTCTGCTAGGGCTTGTGTTGAAATTGCACATGCTGATTTCCCGTGGCAGCGGCGGTTATTTACGTCCTCCAGGGGTACAATTTAGTGTCATTTTTTTGAGTAAAACGGAAACCCTTTTTTATATTTTTACTCAACAAGAAAGAGAAAATTTATGCAAAAAGGAAAAATAATCCGTCTCGCTATTCAGTTGCGATTCTTTCCTATTTTAGCGTGAACATAGCAGGAGCTACTGAATAAACGGCGTACTTACACAACGTGGAGGCGGCCGGACTGTAAGGTATCCATAGGGGGATCGTAAACTCCAAGGCACTTCTACAAGAACTTCGGGATAGTAAAGGGAGGAACGGCGAGCCTCGTGCCTCGCAGGGGATGAGGGAAGGTTGGAGCAGAGTAAGTCGGACTGACTTGGATGAAGGGAGACAAAGAGCCAGTGAGAGAAGTGGAAACAACTGTGTGTCCTGCATTGGGTTACTTTATGAAGAAGTGAATGGGAAGGAACAGCCCCGAGCAGCAGCGTCCAACCAGCAGCCGCCCAGCGCTGTCACTCACTGACAGCAGCAGAAACACTTTATTCTTTATAGTTGGAGAATAAGAGGCACGCCCAAGGGGGGGCAGACGGAGGTGCGAGCCTCGCTGGAACCTCGTGCCTCTTTGTCTATGCGCAGGTAAAGTCTACAGGTGAGACACATCCCATGGGGGGGGATAAGACCTCGGGGGATCCGCTAATCGCAATGATAGCGAGAGAAGAGGAGGATTAAGGAAGGCGAACCAGCAGTAATAAATAATGAGAGATTTGTCGCAACGCACGAACTTGCGATGTTCATGCGATGCGTTTTTATCATTAACTCCTAGCAGGCCGCTGCGATGCGCGATGATTTGACATTCAAACATCGCATGAGCAAATAGGTGGTATTGCAACGATTATCTCGCGGCGATATCACGCTCGCCCGTGTGAAGTAAGCCTTACTATCTATATTCAGAAGCAGACACACACGAGATAATGGTCAGAAAGCTATGACATGGAGGTTAATGATTAAATTCCTTACCATTTTCAAGATTTCTGCTTGCTGTCAGTGAATGCAAACAACCATATTTATACACAGAAGCAGATAGTTATGCGATATATAGGTGTGAGATCTATAGACACGATTGATGGACATGAGCTAGAGATGTATGATGGTATATAAATAAATGAGATGAACATAAGATTGAGGATTCAACCATTTTCAAGATGTTAGTTTGCTGTCAGTGAATGCAAGATGATTTTTTATGTCCAGAAGCTGTAAACCTGTCCTGACTGAGTCCTGCTGACACCGGTGCATATTATACCGGAGCGCTACATTGTAACGAGCCCTGCAGCTGTGTTACAGTACAGGATCCTGCCTAGAGATGGAAACAAGAATGCCAGCAAGCAGAGCTGGTGAAGCACAAAGGACACTGCAGCATTGGGATGAGGAGGCTGCATCTGCAGGCAGTGATACAAGGTGATACATTAGTTATTTGCTCCTTGTGCTGCACTTGTTGCTCATGTTGTGTCGCTTGGCATCACGTATTTTCGCACCCCCTTTGCATGAGCGCAGCCCTGAGCTAAAACCACAGAAGCAACAAGGAAATCCTGGGGATGAGTCACTCAGACTTAGGAACCGCACCCAGCAGAGGACGACTCGGGGTGCTGCAGGCACGCCACCTCCCCCGACAGCCCATTGTCACCCTATTACACCAGAGAATTCCTGCCACAAGCGCCCCATGTATCTTCTGTTCTACTAGAACTGCTCCAAGACCTTTATTGCTCTATAGCCCTATCAGTGGGGGTGCAATACAGGGTGCACAGACTGCAGTGTGCCAGTGGGGGCCCAGGGTCAGAAACACTATCTTTTCTCCTTAGGGAGAGCACCTAGACGGTGAGTGAGGACATCCAAAAGGCCATACATGCTCCTCTGGGTAATATGCAAATAAGGGAGATGGAATAATACCTCCACAGCGCCACCTATTGGAAGGCAGCATTCCAAAGTTAGACTCTTCATACAAGCCTTGTAACAATGACTGGGAAATAAAAGCAAAGTCAAACTCCATGCACAGACAGCTGTTTCAGGGTATTTGCCCTTCATCAGTAGGGGGGGCCCACAACCTCTCCTGCAACATAAAGGGACACTTGCCCTTTAAGTGGGAGGAGCAAAGCTGATGTAACTTTATAAGTATGAAGATTAGGCTCAGGAATGCAAATGTTTACATGTGTGACCCATAAGAAGTCAGTGGTCATCGCGGCAAGATTGTTAGCTTCATGCAACATTAACAAATTCCATTGCACCAAAGTTGCAGTTGCAGCTGCACTACATAATGTACCGGACCTAATGCATGCCCAAGGGTCGGACATTTCTGCAACTGCCAAGATAACTATATAACACGGGATTATACACTTAGCCCCAGGGCCATCACGCTATAACCTAATATTTCCATTCATCGCTGCTTTAGGCGAATCTTCACAGAAGGTTCCAGAACGGAATTAAATTATGTACTGTCTGTTGTCATAGTAATAGCGCAATGCGAGGAAAGATTTTCCACTTGTCGCTGCGTGTAAAGCTGAGACGATCGGATTTGTCATACATGAGGTTGATCCACCTTAGATTCCAGAATGCATCGAGTCAACGGTCTTCAGAATACACAATGTTACTACTTTCTACTCTGCGCTCCTCTCGCTGCGCCTCACAATGCAGAGCGCAACATGTAAGATTACAGCAAGTACACGTAAGTATAACTAACCTGACACTGCAGTCCATGTCAGAGACAAAGGATTAAGGGCCTGAAGAGATTGGCGCATGTACTAATACACTCACCACTAGGGAGCATATTAGTTCTACTGCGCCTGAGTTTGAATGAAAAAAGTGAGCTATAGGCCCTGCCCTATCTTTCTTAAACATAGGAAAACTACATGTGAGAAAGATAGGGCAAGTCCTATCTTTTCTTCTTCATAAGGGCGCCTACCCACTGGCATTGCCGATTTTCCTGCGTGAAAAACGCAGCGTTTTTCGCGCCTTTTTCGTTAATTTCCATTGGCAATCAAGGGTGCATTAAGAGAAAAATAAGGAGACATATGCAACTGACAGTTCCTATGTGAAAAATTGCACAGAAACGAAAAAAAAACCCCAAATGGACAAGAACACATTCTATGCTAATTGCTCTTCAGAAAAAACGCAAAACGCAATTTAGCATCGCAGGAAAAAAAATCGCCAGTGGGTAGGCACCCTAATACTAAAGCGTGAGAATCGGGATAGTGGAAATGAAACCATTGAAATCAATGCCTTTGTTTCGTCCCCTTCGGCAGGATTCAAATGCCATACTAAGCCTATCAAGGTCCAAAACGACAAGTAGAGCCAACACATACAGCATACTTAGAAATATAGGTAATTACTAAAAACGCTTTAACCGAAGCAAGAATCACAGTTGAAAAATTCTAAGCTATCACCCCCTAAATACAAGAACATAACTACTATAATACTGCCCCCTATGTACAAGAATATAACTACTATAATACTGCCTCCTATGTACAAGAATATAACTACTATAATACTGCTCCAATGTACAAGAATATAACTACTATAATACTGCCCCCTATGTACAAGAATATAACTACTATAATACTGTCCCCTATGTACAAGAATATAAATGCTATAATACTGCTCCTATGTACAAGAATATAACTACTATAATACTGCCTCCTATGTACAAGAATATAACTACTATAATACTGCCCCCTATGTACAAGAATACAACTACTATAATACTGCTCTTATGTACAAGAATATAACTACTATAATACTGCTCCTATGTACAAGAATATAACTACTATAATACTGCCCCCTATGTACAACAATATAACTACTATAATACTGCCCCCTATGTACAAGAATATAACTACTATAATACTGCTCCTATGTACAAGAATGTAACTACTATAATACTGCCCCCTATGTACAAGAATATAACTACTATAATACTGCTCCTATGTACAAGAATGTAACTACTATAATACTGCCCCCTATGTATAAGAATATAACTACTATAATACTGCTCCTATGTACAAGAATGTAACTACTATAATACTGCCCCCTATGTACAAGAATATAACTACTATAATACTGCTCCTATGTACAAGAATGTAATTACTATAATACTGCCCCATATGTACAAGAATATAACTACTATAATACTGCCCCCTATGTACAAGAATATAACTACTATAATACTGCTCCTATGTACAAGAATGTAACTACTATAATACTGCCCCCTATGTACAAGAATATAACTACTATAATACTCCTCCTATGTACAAGAATGTAAATACTATAATACTGCCCCCTATGTACAAGAATATTACTACTATAATACTGCCTCCTATGCACAAGAATATAACTACTATAATACTGCCCCTATGTACAAGAATATATCTACTATAATACTGCACCCTATGTACAAGAATATATGTACTATAATACTGCCTCCTACGTAGAAAAATATAACTACTATAATACTGCTCCCTATGTACAAGAATATAACTACTATAATACTGCCCCCTATGTACAAAAATATAACTACTATAATACTGCCCCCTATGCATAAGAATATAACTACTATAACACTGCCTCCTATTTACAAGAATATAACTGCTATAATACTGCCCCCTATGTACAAGAATATAACTACTATAATACTGCCCCCTATGTACAAGAATATAACTACTATAATACTGCTCCTATGTACAAGAATATAACTGCTATAATACTGCCTCCTATGTACAAGAATATAACTACTATAATACTACTTCCTATGTACAAGAATATAACTACTATGATACTGCCCCCCCATGTACAAGAATATAACTACTATAATACTGCTCCTATGTACAAGAATGTAACTACTATAATACTGCCCCCTATGTACAAGAATATAACTACTATAATTCTCCTATGTACAAGAATGTAAATACTATAATACTGCTCCTATGTACAAGAATATAACTACTCTAATACTGCCTCCTATGCACAAGAATATAATTACTATAATACTGCCCCCTGTGTACAAGAATATAACTACTATAATACTGCCCCCTATGTATAAAAATATAACTACTATAATACTGCCTCCTATGTACAAGAATATAACTGCTATAATACTGCCTCCTATGTACAAGAATATAACTACTATAATACTGCTCCTATATACAAGAATATAACTACTATAATATTGCCCCTGTGTATAAGAATATAACTACTATAATACTGCCCCCTATGTACAAGAATATAACTACTATAATACTGATCCCTATATACAAGAATATAGCTACTATAATACTGCCCCCTATGTACAAGAATATAACTACTATAATACTGCCCCCTATGTACAATAATATAACTACTATAATACTGCCCCCCTATGTACAAGAATATAACTACTATAATACTGCCCCCTATGTACAGGAATATAACTACTATAATACTGCCCCTATGTACAAGAATATAACTACTATAATACTGCCCCCTATGTACAGGAATATAACTACTATAATACTGCTCCTATGTACAAGAATATAACTACTATAATACTGCCCACTATGTACAAGAATATAACTACTATAATACTGCCCCCTATGTACAATAATATAACTACTATAATACTGATCCCTATGTACAAGACTATAACTACTATAATACTGCCTCCTATGTACAAGAATATAACTACTATAATATTGCCTCCTAGGTACAAGAATATAACTACTATAATACTGCCCCCTATGTACCAGAATATAACTACTATAATACTGCGTCCTATGTACAAGAATATAACTACTATAATACTGCCCCCTATGTACAAGAATATAACTACTATAATACTGCCCCCTATGTACAATAATATAACTACTATAATACTGCCCCCCTATGTACAAGAATATAACTACTATAATAATGCCCCCTATGTACAGGAATATAACTACTATAATACTGCCCCTATGTACAAGAATATAACTACTATAATACTGCTCCTATGTACAAGAATATAACTCCTATAATACTGCCCACTATGTACAAGAATATAACTACTATAATACTGCCCCTATGTACAATAATATAACTACTATACTACTGATCCCTATGTACAAGACTATAACTACTATAATACTGCCTCCTATGTACAAGAATATAACTACTATAATACTGCCTCTTATGTACAAAAATATAACTACTATAATAATGCCCCCTATGTACCAGAATATAACTACTATAATACTGCCTCCTATGTACAAGACTATAACTACTATAATACTGCCTCCTATGTACAAAAATATAACTACTATAATACTGCCCCCTATGGCCACTAAAGGAGCCCTGCAGTATAAGGAAGCGGCCATTAGGGTCAATATGTAATCTTTCAAAGGTATGTAACTACTATAATACTGCCCCCTATGTACAAGAATATAACTACTATAATTCTCCTATGTACAAGAATGTAAGTACTATAATACTGCTCCTATGTACAAGAATATAACTACTATAATACTGCCTCCTATGTACAAGAATATAACTACTATAATACTGCTCCTATGTACAAGAATATAACTACTATAATACTGCCCCCTATGTACAAGAATACAACTACTATAATACTGCTCTTATGTACAAGAATATAACTACTATAATACTGCTCCTATGTACAAGAATATAACTACTATAATACTGCCCCCTATGTACAACAATATAACTACTATAATACTGCCCCCTATGTACAAGAATATAACTACTATAATACTGCTCCTATGTACAAGAATGTAACTACTATAATACTGCCCCCTATGTACAAGAATATAACTACTATAATACTGCTCCTATGTACAAGAATGTAACTACTATAATACTGCCCCCTATGTATAAGAATATAACTACTATAATACTGCTCCTATGTACAAGAATGTAACTACTATAATACTGCCCCCTATGTACAAGAATATAACTACTATAATACTGCTCCTATGTACAAGAATGTAATTACTATAATACTGCCCCATATGTACAAGAATATAACTACTATAATACTGCCCCCTATGTACAAGAATATAACTACTATAATACTGCTCCTATGTACAAGAATGTAACTACTATAATACTGCCCCCTATGTACAAGAATATAACTACTATAATACTCCTCCTATGTACAAGAATGTAAATAGTATAATACTGCCCCCTATGTACAAGAATATTACTACTATAATACTGCCTCCTATGCACAAGAATATAACTACTATAATACTGCCCCTATGTACAAGAATATATCTACTATAATACTGCACCCTATGTACAAGAATATATGTACTATAATACTGCCTCCTACGTAGAAAAATATAACTACTATAATACTGCTCCCTATGTACAAGAATATAACTACTATAATACTGCCCCCTATGTACAAAAATATAACTACTATAATACTGCCCCCTATGCATAAGAATATAACTACTATAATACTGCCTCCTATTTACAAGAATATAACTGCTATAATACTGCCCCCTATGTACAAGAATATAACTACTATAATACTGCTCCTATGTACAAGAATATAACTGCTATAATACTGCCTCCTATGTACAAGAATATAACTACTATAATACTACTTCCTATGTACAAGAATATAACTACTATGATACTGCCCCCCCATGTACAAGAATATAACTACTATAATACTGCTCCTATGTACAAGAATGTAACTACTATAATACTGCCCCCTATGTACAAGAATATAACTACTATAATTCTCCTATGTACAAGAATGTAAATACTATAATACTGCTCCTATGTACAAGAATGTAACTACTATAATACTGCCTCCTATGCACAAGAATATAATTACTATAATACTGCCCCCTGTGTACAAGAATATAACTACTATAATTCTCCTATGTACAAGAATGTAAATACTATAATACTGCTCCTATGTACAAGAATATAACTACTCTAATACTGCCTCCTATGCACAAGAATATAATTACTATAATACTGCCCCCTGTGTACAAGAATATAACTACTATAATACTGCCCCCTATGTACAAGAATATAACCACTATAATACTGCCCCCTATGTATAAAAATATAACTACTATAATACTGCCTCCTATGTACAAGAATATAACTGCTATAATACTGCCTCCTATGTACAAGAATATAACTACTATAATACTGCTCCCTATGTACAAGTATATAACTACTATAATACTGCCTCCTATGTACAAGAATATAACTACTATAATATTGCCCCTGTGTATAAGAATATAACTACTATAATACTGCCCCCTATGTACAATAATATAACTACTATAATACTGCCCCTATGTACAAGAATATAACTACTATAATACTGTCCCCTATGTACAAGAATATAACTACTATAATACTGATCCCTATATACAAGAATATAGCTACTATAATACTGCCCCCTATGTACAAGAATATAACTACTATAATACTGATCCCTATATACAAGAATATAGCTACTATAATACTGCCCCCTATGTACAAGAATATAACTAGTATAATACTGCCCCCTATGTACAAGAATATAACTACTATAATACTGCCCCCTATGTACAATAATATAACTACTATAATACTGCCTCCTATGTACAAGAATATAACTACTATAATACTGATCCCTATATACAAGAATATAGCTACTATAATACTGCCCCCTATGTACAAGAATATAACTACTATAATACTGATCCCTATATACAAGAATATAACTACTATAATACTGGCTCCTATGTACAAGAATATAGCTACTATAATACTGCCCCCTATGTACAAGAATATAACTACTATAATACTGCCCCCTATGTACAGGAATATAACTACTATAATACTGCCCCTATGTACAAGAATATAACTACTATAATACTGCCCCCTATGGCCACTAAAGGAGCCCTGCAGAATAAGGAAGCGGCCATTAGGGTCAATATGTAATCTTTCAAAGGTAAATGGTTTGGATTTAGCCACCAGAATTGTCACACTGTAGCATAATTAGAGTATGTGGCTGGTAGGCTGAGCTGATGCGCGTTTAAGTGACAAAGAAGGAAGATGTTTAATTGGAAATGACAAAGGCAAAAGTAGCAGCAAGTGCATCAAAGAAGAGTGATAGGAGGCAACCTGCAACATTATTGGCTGTCACCGTATTTTTCTATAAGACGCACCCCCGTTTTAGAGGCAGAAATGTTCAAAAAATATTTTGAACGCACCCAGGAACAGTGCAGGGAATAGGATGAGTAAATGATTTGTTTGCAGCTGGTGCCCCGGCGATGAAACCGAGCACCTCTCATGCAGCAGGTGCTCCAGCGGTAAGGCCGAAGACATCTCATGCAGTAGGTGCCCCGGCGATGAGGCCGAGCACCTCTCATGCAGCAGGTGCCCCGGTGATGTGGCCGAGCACCTCTCATGCAGCAGGTGCCCCAGCGGTGAGGCTGAGCACGCCTCATCCAGCAGGCGCCCCAGCGGTGAGGCTGAACACACCTCATGCAGCAGGTGCCCCGGCGATGAGGCCAAGCACCTCTCATGCAGCAGGTGCCCCGGCGATGAGGCCAAACACATCTCATGCAGCAGGTGCCCCGGCAATGAGACCGAGCACCTCTCATGCAGCAGGTGCCCCGGCAATGAGGCCGAGCACCTCTCATGCAGCAGGTGCCCGGCCATGAGGCCGAGCACCTCTCATGCAGCAGATGCCCCACCGATGAGGCCGAGCACCTCTCATGCAGCAGGTGCCCCAGCGATGAGGCCGAGCACCTCTCATGCAGCAGGTGCCCCGGCAATGAGGCCGAGCACCTCTCATGCAGCAGGTGCCCCGGCAATGAGGCCGAGCACCTCTCATGCAGCAGGTACCCCGGCGATGAGGCCGAGCACCTCTCATGCAGCAGGTGCCCCGGTGATGTGGCCGAGCACCTCTCATGCAGCAGGTGCCCCAGCGGTGAGGCTGAGCACGCCTCATCCAGCAGGTGCCCCAGCGGTGAGGCTGAACACATCTCATGCAGCAAGTGCCCCGGCGATGAGGCCAAGCACCTCTCATGCAGCAGGTGCCCCGGCGATGAGGCCAAACACATCTCATGTAGCAGGTGCCCCGGCAATGAGGCCGAGCACCTCTCATGCAGCAGGTGCCCCGGCAATGAGGCCGAGCACCTCTCATGCAGCAGGTGCCCTGGCGATGAGGCCGAGCACCTCTCATGCAGCAGGTGCCCCGGCGATGAGGCCGAGCACCTCTCATGCAGCAGATGCCCCAGCGATGAGGCCGAGCACCTCTCATGCAGCAGGTGCTCCGGCGATGAGGCCGAGCACCTCTCATGCAGCAGGTGCCTCGGCGATGTGGCCGAGCACCTCTCATGCAGCAGGTGCCCCAGCGGTGAGGCTGAGCACGCCTCATCCAGCAGGTGCCCCGGCGATGACGCCAAACACATCTCATGCAGCAGGTGCCCCGGCAATGAGGCCGAGCACCTCTCATGCAGCAGGTGCCCCGGCGATGAGGCCAAACACATTTCATGCAGCAGGTGCCCCGGCAATGAGGCCAAACATATTTCATGCAGCAGGTGCCCCGGCGATGAGGCCGAGCACCTCTCATGCAGCAGGTGCCCCGGTGATGAGACCGAGCACCTCTCATGCAGCAGGTGCCCCGGCGATGAGGCTGAGCACCTCTCATGCAGCAGGTGCTCCGGCGATGAGGCTGAGCACCTCTCATGCAGCAAATGTGCAGCGGACTACTCCAGCACACAGACAGCGGAGGACTTCTCTGGAAAGAGAGACTTTGCAGGAGAACCTCCAGCAGAATGGCGCACCCAGGCCGCACTAGATTACAGTCTGGCAGTAGAAATGCTGACTGTATCTATAAGCTGAATCCAGCAAGCGAGACCCTCTATGTGCGGAAGCTTCACTCTGTTGGCCTGGAACTCTCCACTGCGGTCGGGGAGATGGACCATATCCTGGACAGGATGAGACCGCTGGCTGAGACCTACAGGAACAAGGAACGATCTATGGACCAACAACTGAGCTTTGAATCACCGGCCGGGTCCTCAGAAGCTCCATCACAGTCACTTTCCTCCATAGAAGACCCCCAGCAGGTGACAAGACCCTTATTACAGCCTATAAGCTTCTCATTCCATGGAGGAGGAATATACAAGCGTGACAATATAAAGCAAACAGCCACAGAAGCCTACAGCTACCCCTGAGCAGGAGTACGGACCTCAGGAACTAACAGAGGTACCACAAGTCCCAGAGGGCACGGCTGAGCAGCAGGACAGTGGACATGTATCCAGGTCTCAGGACAACAAGGAAACACAGCAGAGCTCTACTGTGGGGCACCGACTGGGGATAGTCAACCTGATGTACCTGCAGGGGGCGCACAGTCCATGTGGGACACAGAACTGTCTGATAATGACCTAGAGGTGGACGGGCCTGAGGACGTTCTACAGAATGATGTTCATGATTCCCCCCTCTACCTGCACAAGGTGTGACGATTCCCCCTTCAGCAGATGCTCAGCCTGTAAATCAAGGTGGTAAGACCCAGTGGGACCCTCCTAGGAATGTCAGATGCTGACAAAGAGGGGGCTTGGAGCCTCATGTGGTGCAGAGTGTAAGCTCTCACCTACAACCTGAAGGTTACAAGTTCAATCCCCGCTTGGTTCAGGTAGCTGGCTCAAGGTTGACTCAGCCTTCCATCCTTCCAAGGTTGGTAAAATGAGAACCCAGCTTCATGGGGGGTAATAAGAATAAGCTGGCAGCATAAAAATAACAAGATTTAATGTCAGGGGCCATACTGCCAAGACTAGAGGTCCAGCAGGGAGGTGGAGGTTGTCAATCGGGGCCAGCAGACAGAGGTGGCATCTATATTACCATCTGTATCTGAGGAGTGTCAGTATGAACAGAGCAAGAGGAGGAAAGACAAGCCGTCCCGTAAGCCTGAGGGTGAGTACAGCAACCAAAGGACCAAGGAAACCGTCAGTAGTGACTCCGGAGTTATGGGGTTATATAGATATGACATCCTATCAGAGACAGATGGGGATTAAGCTAAAAAGAATAGGGAGGGAGTGTGACGGGGACACGGAGGACCAACCCCACTGAAGAGGAGACCCTGTCATGTAGAGTCCGACATGGATACAGGTGGTGCGCCGAGCGGTCAGATGCTGATATGTGATGGTGGCCGCCATTTCTCTACTCTTTTTGTGTTGCATTCTGATGGCGGCGTTCACATTAAAAGTGACAACAAGCAATATGGATAGTGTAAATGCCAGGAGGACGAGACAAGCCATTAATGACCATCTCAGATATCCGGATGCTGAGGTCATCTTCCTACAGGAGACCCGTCTAATGACATTGGGGATTATACGTGAGGCTGAGAGAGAATGGCGGTCTGGTCCTTCTTTCTGGTCGCTGGCTGTGAAGTCTTATGCCGGAGTAGCGATACTATTTAACACTAATAATGTGACTGTCCATAGGTTAACGGAGGTGACTATGAGAAGATGCTTGGTTCTGGAAGTCACCATCCATGGTAGAAGGCTCTGGCTCATTAATATCTATGGCGCACAGACAGTGACAGACAGAATTCAGTTGTTTGAGGAGGTGAAGCAATATCTCTTTACCTCGGTACCTGTGGGGATGGCTGGGGATTTCAATGTTGCCAGGACATCAGCTGACAGATCTTGAGAGCGAACCGTGACCGGAGACTCCGAGGTCTTAGAATAGTTTTGCAGGCCGGCCTGAGTGATGTGTTTACACAGGGGGGTCGGAGGCCACAGTTCACATATTCCTGCACTGACAGAAGAAGTAGCATAGATTTGGCCTTTGTGAATCCTACAGAAACAGTTAGCGGGATAGGTGAGACAATCGTCCCTTACTGAGACCACAAGGCTTTGTGATTCTGCTTGGGAGTCACTGGGCGTCCTGATGGTCAGGGATTATGGAAAGTTAATTCCAGTCTCTTGGACGATGTTCATGTTCAGAATATGGTTCACTCTCTTATTCAGAACCAACTAGAGAGGGTGGACCTTTATGACAACATGGCTGACTGGTGGAGGACGTCAAGGAGGCGATCAGATCCCTCTTATGGAGACGGTCAGTAAAGAAAGGGAAGAGTAAGTATAGCCAATATCTCAAGCTGCGTAAAGAATTAGTCGCTCTAGTCGGAGGGTGGGGATGACCAACAAATATCAACCGACTGAAATCTGAGATAAAGCCGTATCGGTACAACCGGTATACATCCCTGGTTCCTGAATGGTATTATGGGTCCTATGGGGCATTAGATCCCTTTAAGAACTGCTAGGAGCGAGTGGCAAACAGGTTGGTTGCAGGTCTCACTGACTCCCAGGGCATTTTCCAGAAATCTCAGGAGGGCATCCTGGGTGCGGTGAGATCTTACTAGGCGGACTTATTTCAGAGGAAGGTTTGGGATAAGGAGAAGATGACTCAATTCTTGGAGAACTCCAACCCCCGATACTAATGGTCTGGGCTTTTTCCCTTAACAGTGGAGGAGGTTAAGGAGGCTATTGATAACACTAGGCAACAAATATTAACCTGTTTTCTGTTTCTGGTTTGCAAATAGGTTGACCCACCTAATTTTGAGGTGCTGAATTCAGTGGAAGAATCAGATTCTATCCATCTCGTCACATTTCAGAGATACACAGCACTAAGGCCTCCTTCCCACGAACGGATTTCCGCCGCGTAATTCGCGGCGAAAATCCGCTGCGTTGCCCGCTGCTATTAGGTTCTATTGAACCTAATAGCTCAGGGCACACGGTGCGGAATTCCACCGCCGAGTTCCGCACCATGAAATCTCCCGTCCTCACCCGCGGCATGCTCTATTTGCCGCGGGTGTACGCGCTGACGGCTTCCATTGCAGTCAATGGAAGCCATCCATTCACGCTATCTCCCGCTGTAACACAGCGGAAGATAGCGTGAAAACGCTTTCCCGCCTACCGCCGCCGCGTCATATGACGCGGCCGGCGCGTCACATGACACGGCTGGCCGCGTCATGTGATGCGGTGGGCGTGTCATGTGACGCGGCGGCGGTGGGCGGGGAAGCGTCATGCGGGAGCGAAGACTCCGGATCCGCTGGTATGTATGGGGTCTCTGGGGGGGCGCCGTGACGGGCTTCGCCGCGGAATATTCCGCGGCCGAGCACGTCACGCTCGTGTGCAGCCGGCCTAATACAGAGACAATAATACAGCGTTGGTAAACATTGACTGGTTTCAAAAACAAAAGAAAGTACACTCAGAATGTATTTGTGAATGTGAGACCAACAAAAGCTCTAAGATTTACATATTGCAACGTTGAAACTGATTTGGTTTGGCACAATGGGAGGATGAAGCTTTACTCTTCCATCACTGAAGGCACCCCCACATTGTCTGGGAAGAAATCAAGGTGTAAATGTAAAAAATGATTCCTTAGAAACCTTCCACACCCCATGTTCTTGTAGCCATCCCACAGATCACTGAGGATATGTAGCCATTGTCTATTCTGTGCCCCAAACAGCCATGCACAGTCGCTTTAAAAGAGGACCAAGCGGCTAATTCGGGATTTGTGAGTTAAGTATTAAGGGTTGGATCGTTCAGTAATTTTCTGCCGTCTTCTCGCTTTCTGTTGCTTAATTTGGGAAACATGTTTCAAATGATTGAATGCCTGACCTTCTTTATCAAGAACCTTTACGAAGTACTTCATCAGGCCCAACTTGATATGAAGTGAAGGCAAAGTGATTTTACTCGGCTCAACTAATGGAGTATTCTCCATGCCTCCAGTATCAGAGCCATGCTTTCATACATTTCTCTCATGTCCACAGCATAGGCCAAAGGCCGTAACGGGAGTTTATTGTCATTATGCAGTAGCATGGCTTTTAAGCTGCTTGTACTGGAATCAATCAATAGTCGCCACCCCTGTGGGTTATACTGAATACCCGACTCCAACATCAAACCATTCACATGTATATACATACATACACACATACACACACATACATACATACATAGGATTCTGCACTTCAAAATATTCAGTATCTTTGCCTTGCTGTGTTCCCCCTCGCTCCACCTCCTGCCCCTGTCTCTTCTGTATCGCTCCACCTCCTGCCCCTGTCTCTTCTGTATCGCTCCACCTCCTGCCCCTGTCTCTTCTCTATCGCTCCACCTCCTGCCCCTATCTCTTCTCTATCACTCCACCTCCTGCCCCTGTCTCTTCTCTATCGCTCCACCTCCTGCCCCTGTCTCTTCTCTATCGCTCCACCTCCTGCCCCTGTCTCTTCTCTATCGCTCCACCTCCTGCCCCTGTCTCTTCTCTATCGCTCCACCTCCTGCCCCTGTCTCTTCTCTATCGCTCCACCTCCTGCCCCTGTCTCTTCTCTATCGCTCCACCTCCTGCCCCTGTCTCTTCTCTATCGCTCCACCTCCTGCCCCTGTCTCTTCTCTATCGCTCCACCTCCTGCCCCTGTCTCTTCTCTATCGCTCCACCTCCTGCCCCTGTCTCTTCTCTATCGCTCCACCTCCTGCCCCTGTCTCTTCTCTATCGCTCCACCTCCTGCCCCTGTCTCTTCTCTATCGCTCCACCTCCTGCCCCTGTCTCTTCTGTATCGCTCCACCTCCTGCCCCTGTCTCTTCTGTATCACTCCACCTCCTGCCCCTGTCTCTTCTGTATCACTCCACCCCCTTTGTTTCCAAATAATTGAATATCACATAGAACTCTTGTAATTTCTGTAATTTTTGTATGGCTTGTGTTCCCTATGTACCTTGAAAGCGCTGCAGAATAAATTGGTGCTATACAAATAAAGATTATTTTAAACGCCTGCTTCTTGATCTACAAGTCGTCCCTTCAGCTTGTTTTAATCTAGAACCCAATAGCTCAGCTCCGTTTAGAAAGTTGTAAATCACGGCCAAATCCTTCTGTTCTATGAGGTGAGGGATCTGTGATGGGATTCAGGGTTGGACTCTTCTACCGGTCCGCATCTTCTGATTGGCTTCCTCTGATTGGTCCGATGCAGCAGTTTGCAGGTTTCGGGCAGGAGTAGGCACGCCTTCCCCATGAGGCGCGGGTCTCTGCACTGAGGACACATCTGGATATCGTGTTTTAGGTCTGGTCTTACTGGAACATCCTGCAATAATTGTGAGGCAAACATAACAATCGGCATGATTAGTCGTCTCCCAGCAGGCGGCATCGGCGCTTCCCATACATCCATGCTGTTAGCTGTGCAGGTAACGCCAGCAATGGAGGGGCAAAGCTTTTATCCTGATCCTCGAGGGCCCTAAATACAGTTTATAAGCCTTCTTAGCTGAAGCACTGATTGGCTTCCTTTGGGTTTTTGGAGTGAAGTTTCCACACACATAACACAAGTTGTCTGGGTGGTTTACATGACGACATTTACCGGTTGCCATAGTAATAACTATAACTCTGAGATGTCAGAATGTTTCACTCGCTCACACAGGAAACACAAAAAACACAGAAAAACACAAACTGAGGTAACGGAAACTCAAAACATACTGATCCGCTGAGGTAACAATGAAGAGAAGTGCTTCATGCAGGTTACAACATGCACTAAAAAGCAGTAACCCTATAGGCTAATGCCGGTACCCTTCCCGCACAACTTCATTGTTCTGCCATCTATTGACCATTTTTATAACTTCATCCACTTTGTGATACATCCAAATAAAAAGTTTAGCATAGTCACTGATTTAATTTTATATACATAATTCACCAGAAAAGGAGAGTACAAACACAAGCAACTTTTAAAAAATAGAAAAAAAACAAAATTACATAAAAACCTTACATGATACATTATTTACAAAGGCAAATTCGGATTCTACACCTACAAAACCATAAGAATTGATGTATCACGCACCAGAAACAAAAGTGCTGTTGAGTAGTCATCAGTTACACCTAAAGAAACTAAACTTTATATCGTGAGGCGGAGAGCTTTCCTCTGATCAACAGTTGGCAGGGTGACACTTTTGGGGAAGAGGCAGGGTTCCCTCTTGAATCCACTGCTGTATGTTTTTGCAATCCACCTGTTCCTGAGGTCCCTTCAGTAGTGCAGTTTTTGGGGTGCTGGTCCACCACTGCCTGCCTCTGAGAGATGTTATCTATGTGGATGATTTCACGGTGGTGATATCAGGGCCTCAAGAGCTGCAGATGTTATCAGTTGGCATCAGAAGTTTCTGGGGAGCCTCAGGGTCTCTGGTCAGCCTTAAAAAGAGACAAGCTCTCTGGACATTGAATACTGATCCTGACTTTAAGCTGCCACAGTTTGTGAAAACCTCCACCTATATTAAAAAACAAATATAAAAGCTATAATACTGCCCCCTATGTACAAGAATATATCTACTATAATACTGCCCCCTATGTACAAGAATATAACTACTATAATACTGCCCCCTATGTACAAGAATATAACAACTATAATACTGTCCCCTATGTACAAGAATATATCTACTATAATACTGCCCCCTTTGTACAAGAATATAACTACTATAATACTGCCCCCTATGTACAAGAATATAACTACTATAATACTGTCCCCTGTGTACAAGAATATAACTACTATAATACTGCCCCCTATGTACAAGAATATAACTACTATAATACTGCCCCCTATGTACAAGAATATAACTACTATAATACTGCTCCCTATGTACAAGAATATAACTACTATAATACTACTCCTATGTACAGGAATATAACTACTATAATACTGCCTCCTATGTACTAGAATATAACTACTATAATACTGCCTCCTATGTACAAGAATACAACTACTATAATACTGCCCCCTATGTACAAGAATATAACTACTATAATACTGCCCCCCTATGTACAAGAATATAACTACTATAATACTGCCCCCTATATACAAGAATATAACTACTATAATACTGCCCCCTATGTACAAGAATATAACTACTATAATACTGCCCCCTATGTACAAGAATATAACTACTATAATACTGCCCCCCTATGTACAAGAATATAACTACTATAATACTGCCCCCTATATACAAGAATATAACTACTATAATACTGCCCCCTATGTACAAGAATATAACCACTATAATACTGCCCCCTATGTACAAGAATATAACTACTATAATACTGCCCCCTATGTACAAGAATATAACTACTATAATACTGCCCCCTATGTACAAGAATATAACTACTATAATACTGCCCCCTATGTACAAGAATAAAAGTACTATAATACTGCCTCCTATGTACAAGAATATAACTACTATAATACAACTCCCTATGTACAAGAATATGACTACTATAATACTGCTCCCTATGTACAAGAATATAACTACTATAATACTGCCCCCATATGGACAAGTATATAACTACTATAATACAACACCCTATGTACAAGAATATGACTACTATAATACTGCTCCCCTATGTACAAGAATATAACTACTATAATACTGCCCCCTATGTACAAGAATATAACTACTATAATACTGCCCCCTATATACAAGAATATAACTGCTATAATACTGCCCCCTATGTACAAGAATATAACTACTATAATACTGCCCCCTATGTACAAGAATATAACTACTAAAATACTGCCCCCTATGTACAAGAATATAACTACTATAATACTGCCCCCTATATACAAGAATATAACTACTATAATACTGCTCCTATGTACAAGAATATAACTACTATAATACTGCCCCTATGTATAAGAATATAACTACTATAATACTGCCCCCTGTGTACAAGAATATAACTACTACAATACTGCCTCCAATGTACAAGAATATAACTACTATAATACTACTCCTATGTATAAGAATATAACTACTATAATACTGCCTCCTATGTACAAGAATATAACTACTATAATACTGCCCCCTATGTACAAGAATATAACTACTATAATACTGCCTCCTATGTACAAGAATAAAACTACTATAATACTGCCCCCAATGTACAAGAATATAACTACTATAATAGTGCTCCCTATATACAAGAATATAACTACTATAATACTGCCTCCTATGTACAAGAATATAACTACTATAATACTGCCTCCTATGTACAAGAATAAAACTACTATAATACTGCCCCCTATGTACAAGAATATAACTACTATAATACTGCCTGCTATGTACAAGAATATAACTACTATTATACTACCCCCTATGTACAAGAATATAACTACTATAATACTGCCCCCTATGTACAAGAATATAACTACTATAATACTGCACCCTATGTACAAGAGTATAACTACTATAATACTGCCCCTATGTACAAGAATATAACTACTATAATACTGCCCCCTATGTACAAGAATATAACTACTATAATACTGCTCCCCATGTACAGGGATATAACTACTATAATACTGCCTCCTATGTACAAGAATATAACCACTATAATACTGCCTCCTATGTGCAAGAATATAACTACTATAATACTGCTCCCCATGTACAGGGATATAACTACTATAATACTGCCTCCTATGTACAAGAATATAACTACTATAATACTGCATCCTATGTACAAGAATATAACTACTATAATACTGCCCCCTATGTACAAGAATATAACTACTATAATACTGCCTCCTATGTACAAGAATATAACTAATATAATACTGCCCCCTATGTACAAGAATATAACTACTATAATACTGCCTCCTATGTACAAGAATATAACTACTATAATACTGCCTCCTATGTACAAGAATATAACTACTATAATACTGCTCCTATGTACAAGAATATAACTACTATAATACTGCCCCCTATGTACAAGAATATAACTACTATAATACTGCCTCCTATGTACAAGAATATAACTACTATAATACTGCCCCTTATGTACAAGAATATCACTACTATAATACTGCCCCCTATGTACAAGAATATAACTACTATAATACTGCCCCCTATGTACAAGAATATAACTACTATAATACTGCCTCCTATGTACAAGAATATAACTACTATAATACTGTCCCCATGTACAAGAATATAACTACTATAATACTGCCCTCTATGTACAAGAATATAACTACTATAATACTGCCCCCTATGTACAAGAATATAACTACTATAATACTGCCCCCTATGTACAAGAATATAACTACTATAATACTGCCTGCTATGTACAAGAATATAACTACTATTATACTGTCCTATGTACAAGAATATAACTACTATAATACTGCCCCCTATGTACAAGAATATAACTACTATTATACTGCCCCCTATGTACAAGAATATAACTACTATAATACTGCCCCCTATGTACAAGAATATAACTACTATTATACTGCCCCCTATGTACAAGAATATAACTACTATAATACTGCCCCCTATGTACAAGAATATAACTACTATAATACTGTCCCCTATGTACAAGAATATAACTACTATAATACTGTCCCCTATGTACAAGAATATAGCTACTATAATACTGCCCCCTATGTACAAGAATATAACTACTATTATACTGCCCCCTATGTACAAGAATATAACTACTATTATACTGCCTCCTATGTACAAGAATATAACTACTATAATACTGCCTCCTATGTACAAGAATATAACTACTATAATACTGCTCCTATGTACAAGAATATAACTACTATAATACTGCCCCCTATGTACCAGAATATAACTACTATAATACTGCCCCCTATGTACAAGAATATAACTACTATAATACTGCCTCCTATGTACAAGAATAAAAATACTATAATACTGCCCCCTATGTACAAGAATATAACTACTATAATACTGCCCCCTATGTACAAGAATATAACTACTGTAATACTGCCCCCTATGTACAAGAATATAACTACTATAATACTGCCTGCTATGTACAAGAGTATAACTACTATTATACTGTCCTATGTACAAGAATATAACTACTATTATACTGCCCCCTATGTACAAGAATATAACTACTATTATACTGCCTCCTATGTACAAGAATATAACTACTATAATACTGCCCCCTATGTACAAGAATATAACTACTATAATACTGCTCCTATGTACAAGAATATACCTACTATAATACTGCCCCCTATGTACAAGAATATAACTACTATAATACTGCTCCTATGTACAAGAATATACCTACTATAATACTGCCCGCTATGTACAAGAATATAACTACTATAATACTGCTCCTATGTACAAGAATATACCTACTATAATACTGCCCCCTATGTACAAGAATATAACTATTATAATACTGCCCCCTATGTACAAGAATATAACTACTATAATACTGTCCCCTATGTACAAGAATATAACTACTATAATACTGTCCCCTATGTACAAGAATATAACTACTATAATACTGCCCCCTATGAACAAGAATATAACTACTATTATACTGCCCCCTATGTACAAGAATATAACTACTGTTATACTGCTGCCCGTGTACAAAAATATAACTACTATAATACTGTCCCCTATGTACAAGAATATAACTACTATAATACTGTCCCCTATGTACAAGAATATAACTACTATAATACTACCTCCTATGT
Source organism: Eleutherodactylus coqui (assembly GCF_035609145.1). NCBI lineage: Eukaryota > Metazoa > Chordata > Amphibia > Anura > Eleutherodactylidae > Eleutherodactylus > Eleutherodactylus coqui. The sequence goes on from NC_089839.1 coordinate 313,960,583, forward strand.
ACAAGAATATAACTACTATAATACTGTCCCCTATGTACAGGAATATAACTACTATAATACTGCTCCTATGTACAAGAATATAACTACTATAATACTGCCCCCTATGTACAAGAATATAACTACTATAATACTGCTCCTATGTACAAGAATATAACTACTATAATACTGCCCCCTATGTACAAGAATATAACTACTATAATACTGCTCCTATGTACAAGAATATAACTACTATAATACTGCCCCCTATGTACAAGAATATAACTACTATAATACTGCCCCCTATGTACAAGAATATAACTACTATAATACTGCTCCCTATGTACAAGAATATAACTACTATAATACTTCCCCATATGTACAAGAATATAACTACTATAATACTGCCCCCCTATGTACAAGAATATAACTACTATAATACTGCCTGCTATGTACAAGAATATAACTACTATAATACTGTCCCCTATGTACAAGAATATAACTACTATAATACTGCTCCTATGTACAAGGATATAACTACTATAATACTGCTTCCTATGTACAAGAATATAACTACTATAATACTGCCTGCTATGTACAAGAATATAACTACTATAATACTGTCCCCTATGTACAAGAATATAACTACTATAATACTGCTCCTATGTACAAGGATATAACTACTATAATACTGCTTCCTATGTACAAGAATATAACTACTATAATACTGCCCCCTATGTACAAGAATATAACTACTATAATACTGCTTCCTATGTACAAGAATATAACTACTATAATACTGCCCCCTATGTACAAGAATATAACTACTATAATACTGCTTCCTATGTACAAGAATATAACTACTATAATACTGCCTCCTATGTACAAGAATATAACTACTATAATACTGCCCCCTATGTACAAGAATATAACTACTATAATACTGCCCCCTTTGTACAAGAATATAACTACTATTATACTGCTTCTATGTACAAGAATATAACTACTATAATACTGCTCCTATGTACAAGAATGTAACTACTATAATACTGCCCCCTATGTACAAGAATATAACCACTATAATACTGCTGCCCGTGTACAAATATATGCAATCAATCTTCCATGTGATATTATTATATTGTGTGTTCGCTCTTTTTCTCTCCTCACTATCTTGCTAGACATCCTCCTGCTGTGGCATTTCTCCCCCAGTATTGATGGTGGATTTGGGGGGCATTTTTTTAGGTCCGGCTCAGACTTTCCTATTTTTCATTATTATTATAATTCTGCTCTGTGAACGGGATGGAAAAGGTAAAAAAAGAAACTTCCAAGTAATTTTGGGTTGCAAGCTTCGCTCCCATCCGGCCCCACCTCTGGTTGCTGCCAGCGACTTTTCGCCAGAAGCTTTTCCTGCCATATGAGAAACAGCTGTGGTGAACAGGACACATCAGGCTGCTGGTGCCACGGCTGGCGGGAACCTCAAGGTGTTAAAGTAGCTATTTGGCTCTTATCAAGTTGAAAGATTTTCCTGCTGCCTGAAGATGAGGCTTCACCTCCTAGGTCACAGTGGAATCAATAAATCTGCACAACTGGTAACTCACCTCCCTCAGTGGGATACTGGCCTCTGACTATGTCCTGTCCTGGTGTATCTCAGATGTCGGTGACCAAAAAAAAATCAGGGATGATACGCTTTTTCTACACTGTGTACATTTGGGACTGGTCCTGAGTTCCATCCTATATTATACTGCAGAGCTGCACTCACTATTCTGCTGGTGGAGTCACTGTGTACGTACATTACTGATCCTGTATTATACTTCAGAGCTGCACTCTTGTACTCCCTATTCATATATATATATATATACACACATGCTTGTTCCTCCGCACTCCTGTACTGTATCAGCAGGTGGATGGCATAATCTGGCTGTAGTTCATGGGCTGGTGGGATCTTCAGCACCTGCTCGTAGTGATGGGACGTCTCAGTAGCTAAACAAAGTGAGGCTGGAGCTGCACAAATAGCAGAGCCGTGTGTGCCCCCGCCGGGCGCTGTGTACTCTACGCATCGGGTTACACTGGGATTCTACTTCATGTTGCCATGTCATCATTCCTAACAGACGTGTGTGAAGGACAGATGGTAAAACCCAGTGCAAACGCCACCAGCTGACTGTTGATGACATCATATATGATGATAGGATGATGTCATACTGCATATAACCACTGTGTACATTATTGTACCTGTGGGTGTGGGGGCAAATATTACTGTGGCACCCAGAACCCAGAGGGTCCAACTAGGAGGAAATTCTACAGCTAAGCCCCACTCTGAAATACTTGCATCCCTATTGGTATTTCCAGAGAGTGCCCCCTATACAGTGTTAGACAGAAAATGCCCCTATAGAGCCTCAGAGTGCCCCCTGTACATTGCTAGACCGTGTCTCCTATAGATTGTCAGACAGAGAATGCCCCCTATACAGGATTAGACAGTGTCAGACAATGCATGCCCCAATACACAATTTCAAACAATGTTAAATCCGGATTCATGCGCTTCTTCAGGGACCAAGTCTCTGAAGATGGAAGCAGAGGAGAGATATCCCATAGCGATTGGAATCTGGATGTGAATGGAGTGAATTCCAAGATCTTAGAGAGAGAGAGAGAGCAATTCCCAATATTTCTGTATAGAGGAACCCACCGTACAGGTACCAGTTCACACTACAGGCTTTTCCTATGCGGCCGCCCAGAGTCAGGATCACCGCACAGAGGTACGTTACTGAGACGCACCCATGCGCCTGCATTGTGGGGTGTTATTGCTTAAGCCTTCACGTAAATAATTATCTACCGGAGTGTCTGTGGAGTGACCCCTACCCCCTTCCCCCTTCGGAGTGCTCCCAAACCAGGACCGGTGACATACAGATAACGTGGACTGTAGGGCTGTATTCATCCTGTGTATCCTCCCTACCTCTGAGCTGTAGCCTGCTAATGTGTTACAGTGAGTTGTACCTGCATTACCTGTTGTAAAAAGTTTATTGTCCAAGTAAGTTATACCGGGCCCTAACCGTTCCTGGGACCAGAGGTATTATACACAAGTCTCTGTGTTCATTTCTTCGCTGCATAGCATACCGGTGAGTGGGAACGGTGGCGTCACGAGTGATATCTACTACTACTCCCCTCATCCCGTTTATTGGCATTCCCTCTCCTAGGTGTGTTGAAGGTGGCTTACAATCCTGCTCTGGTCTTGGCTACATGTCATCCCTCAGGGACCAGAGCATGGTAAGAACCACCGTGACAAGACAGAACTTATCCCTCCCAGCTCTTCACGTTAATCAAGTGTCCGGGGTCACCTCTCTGGGGTGTTGCACGCTCAACCGGTCCTTTCACCCCCAGTACCCCTGCCGGCTGTGTTCTGCATGGGAGGAGGCAGTGCTTCCCACCGTGACTCTCGAGCCGCCTGTAAGGTGAAAGATGGCAGCACTACCCCCCTACAATATTATGGCTAGTATCCTAATATATAAAAGACAATGCAGATTGGCCACAACTCGCCTTTCACAAAAGTAGCACATTTTCCACAACAAAAACATGCTGCGGATTCTGCTGGGGATTCGCATCAAAATCTGCAACAAAATTCATGTCAGAATCTGCATGTAACGCGTGGCTGTAGACACTGATTTGGAGAGAATTTACACCCGATTGAAGATGTGAAACTCTCCTACTACAATATGAAAGGCGCAGTATTGGCAACGACTCGCTGCCGAGAACATTCCACCGCTGACGATGCCGAACCAAAATCTGCAGTCTTGCATGCGAAGTTGCTGTGGAACTGCTACGGATTTCAAGCTTAGCAAATCATCAAATCTGCATGCAAGAAATGCAAATTTGCGTTCGTACTTGTCAGTGGTGGAATTTTTGGCCACGTCTGAAAGCATCCTGACATGGATGGTGAAGCAGAAACCCGTGCGCTTAGTGGGAATGTCTGCTGCAGATTTGCATTGGTAACAGCTACAGATCCGGACGCGGATGGAGCCCGGAGCAATGTAATTCATCCGTCTCTAAATGATATTGGTTCCTGGGATAGCTGGGTGCCCATCATTATAGATGATCCTCATACTTCTGCTGCATCCTCACTCACAGCCTGTGCAGGATCTGGAATGGCGGCCATATTGGTGGTCACCCAACTTTCCCGGAATATTCAGTAATTTGACTCCAGGACTGAGATTTACTGGGGAGATGTCCATAAATTCATTGCTGCTCTTTGCTATTGTAAATCCGAGGCGAGTTGTCAGAACGGGGGATTTCTTCATCTGACCTCATATTCCAGATGAATGGAATGACTAGACAGATTCACGGTCGTACAGTGAGCGAACACGCCAGGAGGCGACAGAACTTGTGGTTATGGGATGTTCTCAGTCTTAAAATAACCCATCTCTTCACTGCAAACATGCAAGTCATTGGAGGATGATCCAGGGCCGTCACTGCGGCTGCTACAGACATAGAAGGAACTAATCCCAATGAGCTCATCCTCAGACAGACAAGATAGAGGCGGCCAGCATGTCAACACTTCCTGTCACATGCTGAGAGAAGAAGTGAACGAAGAAAAGGCCGGAGCTGGAGATCCCTCTAACCCGAGATCTATTGGACTCCCTGATATTCTGCTCATGAGATCTCTTGTCAGAAGTGGAACTTGAAGATCCTGGGCCCCGATGTTATATCTGTAACAGGGCCCCACAACTATGTGCCATTTACTGCTGTCTTCATATGTGGGCCACCTCCGGAACCAGAGCCCCAAAGTGTCTGCAACCTTTGCATCCCCTATTGCTATGCTGCTGGGCATTGTTATAAAGTACAGCAAAATGACTCCAAAGCACTACATGAGATGACATGATACTGGTAGATCGTCACCCATCTGTCCATGTCAATATGACACTTTCCTGCTCTGGGAAAGTTGAGTGCATTTAGGCAGATGGTTAAGTATATTTCCTGCCAAGTAGAGGTCATCCATATTGATTCCACCACTTTTCACACCTGTACCAGAGGGGTCTTTGATCCTATTTGCTCCTTTTGGGGCCAGCAAGGAAGCCCTTTGTTGTAGTGATAACGAAATTGGCAATTTGCAGGAGTTTTCATTGTCTCCCTGCCCCTCTCATACACATCCTTCAGACTTGCTGACTGTGATTTCCCTCCACTGAGATGGTTCAAAGAAAAAATCATTAATGGAGATCATGGTGCACAAAAAAAGAGAAACAAAGTCAGCACTTCCCAACATGTTAAACTGCGGCTGTAAGTGAACAGTACAAGCAGAAAAAACATGACAACAGTACTCATGTGTTATCAGAAAAATACATCAGACTGTTGCCTGTCAGTCCCATACACCCTGTTACCATGACAATACACACCTGCCATACTGTGCACTGAACATTGCTCACCATCCACCAGCACTTTGAAATGTTGATAGGTTCACACATGCCCGGCTCTGAGACAACTATAAAGTGAGCAGTTGATCTCTCTATCAGCCCTGCTCTCCTACACTTCATTCACACCTCTCCCCTCCATCAGCCTCATTCTTCTCCATAAGTCCTTTTCTTCACTAAACCTTCTCCCCTACTGTACACCCGCAGCTCTTCCCCACACTTCCTTCCATTAGTTCTACTCTCCTCTACCATACTCAGCTCTTTCTGCCAGGTTTACTCCTTCCCACCAGGGCCGCTCCTTTCCTTTAGTCTTGCTCCTCTCTGCCCATCCTTTTTCTCCACACGTGCTTCTCCTGTTCACTTCACCAGTTTCTTTCCCTTACCCCAGCTTGGTTCCCTTCCAGCAGCCGCTGGCATCTCCAATGGCCCTACTTGTGTTCACCAGTCCTGCTGCTCTCTACCAGCAGAATGAACCAGTAGACTAGATGGTGTTTCCACAGCTTCGTGGGCTTAGGTGCATTTCTGTTCTTCTAAGCTCCAGTTCTCCTCTGTTCTAGCACTCATAGATTCCTGCTCTCCTCGGTTCCAGCTAGCCTGGATTTCTGTTCTCCTTAGTTATAGTTCTCCAGGATTTCTGTTCTCATTGGTTCCAGCTCGCCTGGACTTCTCCTCTTTTTACACGGTAGCTATTCTTAGCATGTCCAGATGATTAACAAGGAATACACAGCATTTCTATCACAATAGTCAAGCAGTGGAATGTAGCACCTGTCAGTCATACAGAACCTGATGCGCCCCTCCTGGGTGTAACACAATGGTGGGTGTGAAGTGAACCAACCTCAGGCAGGATTCTAAGAACAGGACTTATGCATGGAGCTCGATCCTCCACCTATGGAGTACATGGGGCTCATCCTGTATAGATCTGGGTAATTTTTTTTTTTAAATAGCCCTCAGAATTACATCCATGTTTACCATCATTCAGACTTCCCCTTTAACCATTCAGAGTGTAAGGCCTTTGGGCAAGGTACTTGTTAGTGAATGTTGTACCTGACCTCCTCCATCCTAGGTATTCCCATCCAATTCTACATCACCAAAGGTCTCCCTTTACGGGAGACATTACTAAGTATTATATGGTGGACTGTCACTTTAAGGCTTAGTAATGTTACACCTTGAGAACGAAGACCAGCGAATTAATGCTGCTAGAAAGATCTGCCCATCTGGGCATTGCCAGGGTTGTCAGAGTCCTATGATGGAGCTGCCATGCGTACAGAGATGACTTTGCTTTTTGCTGTAGTGACAAGCAGACCCGGCGTTCGTATTCTAAGCACGGCCTCTGCGCTGGTTGTCAGGTTTGATGTCAGCTTGTGCTCTTATCAGACATAATTGCTGCAAATGACAAAGATGTTTATCTGTAGGCAATGCTCTCTGTATAGTAACAGTGGCTTATATGGATGTCTTATTAGGCTTGCACTGACCCCAGCAGACGGCCCCTCACTAATAACACAAGTATAGACACATGCCCAGACACAGGGCCCGGCTCCGGCGCGGCTCTACTCCTGCTTCTCACCCAGCTCCACTAATCCCCACATCCTGGCTCATGCTATAATGATATAATTATATACACAAGAGATCTGGATCTGGCTTCCTCCTGTGAACACCAAGACATGTCCTAGGGACCCTCTGCAAAGGAATGATTGGTCTATGTCTCTAGGAATCCCAGCTATGCACTGGACTATAAAGGCCCATTTACACACAACAATTATCACTCAAAAATTGTTCAAACTGCAGATGAGCGATAATCATTATGTGTAAACAGGCCATCGTGCACTTTTCATCTAAACAATGATTTTAAGGTGAACTTAAAATCCATTGTTCAGCCGCAGAGTGATAAAGTATCTCTCAACAGACCGCACACTGTGTTCTTAGCGGGAGCCAGGAGATTACATTGTATTCTGCCAACAGCCCATGCGAGAACAATGCAGCTGTGTGCAGGGCTAAGCCCACATGCTGGGCTCTGCAAACAGCTCCCAGAGGCTCTTTTACACACAAATGAAGATGATCAAGTGTTAATAGGCATTAGTGTTCATTAACACTTTATGCAAAACGATCATTAAAACTTTTAATCTTTTAATTGTTTGAAAGATTGTCTTTGTGTGTAAATGGGCCTTAAGTGGCTGTGAAAGTGAGAGGGTAATAGTAAAGATCCAGCAAAACACAAGAAATCAGCAGCATCCAATGAGCGGGCCCACACCCAGGAGATAGCGGGGTAGATTGAGGCTTTGTCAAGGGGCTCTACCATCTCCTCCCCTGGGGGTAGCACGGGATCTGTCCAAGTTACGGCTGGGGGAGTTTCACTGGGTAACCCTATACGTAGCTTACCCTAAAGTTCTGTCACTCCTGATGCCACCGTTCCTTCCTCTGCAATGATTCCAGATGGTAGAAAAATAAGTAGTCCACACACAGGGAAATGTTTAAAGCAAAGCCGGGAATGGTCGGCAGGGCTCCTTTACTTGAAAAATTATTTAAAGTCCAGAAACAGTATAAACACGCCAGCAGGGAAATAGTGCAGATCACAAAGTGTTCCTCCAGATTAATTGCATGAAGGCCTGGGTGAATTGGGCCTAGGGCAACCTGATATGTATCTCTCAGCCTCTTCCATTCTGGACCACACAGAGCAGACAATGTCTGTGTGGCTCTCTTGCAGAACAACACTCCACTCCTTTCTTCTTTTGCAAGCCCAGACTAGACTAACTTGCATATACCATGCAATCATATATATATTTCATGATCACATGACATACAACAAGATACATTTTTCATACATAACCCAGATGTTAACTCATTCAGTGCTGCAGAAGTGCAATACACATCAAATGCATGCAACATAGAAGACACTGACAACACATAGGCACGCGACACAAATGCATTCACACTTATGGAGGGGCCTCGTTAACTCTGGGCCACTACAAATCCACTAAGGCACTGAAGATCCAGCAAGACACAGGAGATCCACCAAAGACCTGAAAATCCAGCGAGACACAAGAGATCTGCCTAGTCCCAGAAGACATAGGAGCTCCTCCAAGCCTCAAGAGATCCAGCAAATTCCTGAAGTTTCACCATATTCCTGAAAATCCTTTTAGGCTTCGAAGACTCTTCATTTTTTAGAGGCTCCAGGTTACACTACTAGCAATGTTAATGCATAATCCACAGTGTTACATTATCCAAACTTTCCTGGAAAATAGAGTCTTTAGGGCACAAACTATTCAGCCCCATCCAGCCATCAGTCACTTACTGATACAGGTACCTACTGTGGCCAGCAGCTTCATCAATTATACAAGATGTTTGTGCATGCTCAACATGATAGCACCCGGCGGCAACATGATTCATATTCATCGCTAAGTCCTACAGTTTTGTTAGGTTTCAGCAAAGTGAAATATCAGATAAATTGTGTCATTACCGGAACAACCAGCAAATTCATAACATAAATGCCCTCTGGGGTCTGAGCAATTAGAAGTCCTGGTAGATGAACATTTAGTCCAAAGATGGAAACGAGGTCCCTCCCAGAAAGGGGATGCAAGCACTGAGTGCAGTAGACAATGGATGGTCCACCCATCAGGGGGACCAAGGACTTGAGGAGCACTCAGAAGATCATTGGGTCAACAAGAAGAAACTTAAGATGTTCACCAAGAGTCAACCATCTGTATTCTAGTTTTGAGTACTCAATGACACAACATATTCCGCTTAAGCAGTATTCAGAGTGTTGCACCAGCCTCTTGTATGACGATGCCCTGGTGCCTCCGGGAGTCTTTGCAACCACTAGGCCACTACACATTCCAACACTACAGCTGCGTGCATAGAGTGTGCATGACTCCTTACATCAGTCTCTCAGACTCTCTCAATCCCTGAGTGACCCCTCTGAGGGCTTCTAGCCTCAGAACCCCTCTCATTCTCTCACCTTCCTCACACTATGGTTTAGCAGGCTCCTCAGACTTCATTCACTCTTTAGGCTGCTCTCTCAGCCGCCCAGCATGCTCCTCAGTGGCTCTCTAGGCCTGGACAGCTCCGCTCAGACTCACAATAGGTCTCAGTGTCTGTCATATACTTACTGTGCACTCACTCACCAGAGGCACCAAAACCACACAGCTACTGTATATGGATGCACCTCAGCCCCACATACAGACGATATGGCGTAATGCTTCTAGCATTGGAAAATCCATCATCAAGTCAGCGTCGGACACCAGGTAATGCCTGATACCTTCTCCTCCACAAGACCATCATCAATATCTATAACTAGAGTGTGATGTAGGCCTAATTTTCTCGGACCACATTGCAATTTCCTGTGTGAACACAACCCAGTGCAGGGAGAAGGTGTCTGACAAGCTGACAGTAAGGCTGCATTCACATTGGCGTGCCATCACATGGCCTGCGATGTGTTTGACTGTCTCATTGAAAACAACGGGCGATGCATTCCGAGGAGCTTGAAAAAATACGACATGCAGCGATTTTTTTTTTACCTTGCAGCATCACTATGAAGGAAAACATCGCCTGTGCGTATGACTTCATTCAAGAGAATGGAGCTCACATACATGCGATTTAGCGGGTCTTGTCTCTTATAACCAGGACAGTAACAAGGGGGCGCTCTAATAACTATGTATAATATATCAGGGGTCAGTACAGAGATCTCTCCCATCATCTATTATACCAAGGACTGCAATAAGGGGGCGCTCTGATAACTATGTATAGATATATCAGGGGTCAGTACAGAGATCTCTCCCATCATCTATTATACCCAGGACTGTAACAAGGGAGCGCTCTAATAACTATATATAGATATATCAGGGGTCAGTACAGAGATCTCTCCCATTATCTATTATACCCAGGACTGTAAGAAGGGGGCGCTCTAATAACTATGTATAGATATATCAGGGGTCAGTACAGAGATCTCTCCCATCATCTATTATACCCAGGACTGTAACAAGGGGGCACTCTAATAACTATGTATAGATATATCAGGGGTCAGTACAGAGATCTCTCCCATCATCTATTATACCCAGGACTGTAACAGGGGGGCGACCTTATAACTATGTATAAATATATCAGTAGTCAGTACAGAGATCTCTTCCATCATCTGTTATACCCTGGACTGTAACAAGGGGGCGCTCTAATAACTATGTATAGATATATCAGGGGTCAGTACAGAGATCTCTCCTGTGGGGGGTCTGGAACGCAGACCGAAATGCGAATGTTGCCTGTATCCAAATTAAGAGGAAATATTATATAGAGTACTCATAGTTGAGAACCATAATGACCCACTATACACAGACTTAGTAAATCAGAATGAATTCTGTTTATTGTTGTACATTGCTAGTTTATATGCAAGTTGTAAAGAAGGCGTTTCCAATACCTAGTTTCATTCTACTTTTGCTGACCAAACCCTCATTCCAACAGATTACAATAGGGCTGTAAATCAAAAGCCTTTTAAACAAAAGGTATCAACAAAGCTGTTTGAACTATACATAAAACAATTACATGTGATAATAAAGGTTGTCTCCTGGCTGTCTGAGTACCTACTTAATCAGAAGATCCATCAACAATTTGCACATCAAAAGAGGACACATTGTTTCTAGTTTTCACATAGACAAAACTGGTTCGGCCACCTACTCGGGAGTCAGCACAGAGTTGGTATTCAGTAAGATAACTGAATAACATCTAATTAATCATACATTTAGTATTTTAAAATCAATATTCAAATAAACGCTTGAATATACCTTTTTACATATGATTCTATATCCAAATTCTACTAGCAACTTCCGGAATGTTTTACATATAATACATAACATTATATAACCAAATAACTAATGTCACATTTATTACACTGTTTCCTTATCTTTCTTATGTTAGGTTATTGATTAATATTGATTGACCCCTATCATTCCCTCATTTGGACATCAGAGCCACCATTATCTCCTGGTTCTGTCACCCATAGGTGCCGGGTTCCCACGTAGGAATGGTGCACTCTATGTCCATCAAGATATTTAAACAAATGACATAATATCAGATATTGCAAGTCAATCAAGTTTACAATACAGTAATCTTAGATTTATCAACATCAATATCATCATAGTCATATTAGACACTTAAAGGGGTGTATTTTTGGGTATGTCTCGAAGAGTCTCTACAGGAGTGGGGACAGATAATAGACAAGTCCGCAAAATGTCCTCTCCACTCCTGAGGTTGGGCATACATGTGTGGGAAATATTTGCCCATCCAGTCCATCGCTTCTCCATGTGGATCGTTCGTAGTGGTGTTTCCCAATAAGAAGATAGTCCAATAAGACAAATGCAAAAGTCAAAATCAAAATGTCCATTACCTCCCCCACCCAAACAACGCCGGGATCCCACCCATCACTTTTCCTCTGGCTCGGGAACTTTCTTGCAGTGGGAGGCATGTATCCACTTTTACAGAAGTAGGCATTGACAACAGAACTTGGTATGGTCGTCAAACCTTGGGTCCAAGGCCTTTACTACGTGTCTTTTTGCGACCACCCAATCTCCAGGTGGCAAGAAATGAGTCCCCTCTAGGTTGTCAGGGTCTGGAATTGGGGAAAACACTAGATCGGGTGTTATTTTCAGTTTACGACATAGTTCTTGTACATATTCAATAACCTTATCACACCTCCGCTGTAGGGCCTGTGGATGGTACAGGTCTAATCTTGGCATAGAGCCAAACACTTCTTTTAACTTAAGCATATCATTTCAGTTCTTTCAACTTTGTCTAAACTCTGCGGGTGGTATGGAGTGTAAAACGCTTGTTCCACCCCCAAGGCTGACATCACCTTTCGCATCACTTAACCTGTAAATTGTGTACCTCTGTCACTCTCAATTGTCTCTAGTACCCCAAATCTACATACAAGTTCTGACACAAGTTTAGCCACTGTACATTGTGCGGTGGCTTTGAACAGGTCCACGCACACAAGGACGTACTCATACCTGCCTGATTTGGGAAGCTGGATGTAATCGATTTGTAATCTCTGAATAGGATACAGTGGTCACTTCACATGCCTTCACATATGCCTTCGCCAACCTGTCCAACCCTGGAGCATACTATACCTTGTCCACAACAGAAACCATGGCATTCCGAGAGGCATGCACTTTCCCGTGAGCTAGGACGGCAAGGTGGGTGTAGGCAGCCGCTGGTACATCATCTACGTCCCGTAGGACGCCAAATCCCAAATCAACAAGAGTGGTGGGACCAAGATCCAACTTACAGCACAAGGGGTCTTGCGTCCTGTCCTAGGAGAGCTGCAGCCTTGGCTGCCCTATCCCCTTGTTCTCTGGTGACTGCCCCTGCGTGTGTGCTTTAACCTTTATTATGGCCACCTGTCCTGGCAACATGATAGCTTAATGGGCTTGCCTTGTGCCGTGAGAAAGCTCCTGGACCGCCAAATGGGTCCATAATCGTGTGCAGTACCAAAGACGAGCCTGGAATCAGTGTAGATATTAGTAGTGGTATATTTTTCAATCGTACAGGCCTCAGTTCCTGCGCTGACATGTATGGCGGCAGTGGCTTTTGTACAAGCATCTCATTCAGTGTGACTACTTCAAAACCTGTTACAAACCTTCCTTTGTCATTCAGGTATCTAGATCCATCCACAAACATTTCAAGGTGGGGGTTTAGGAGGGGTTTGTCAGTGACATGTGCGAACCCAGCTGTAATCATGCTGGTGTTCTGCGTCAAAAGGCCTCCTCTTCATCAGTCAGAGAATTTGCAAAAAGCTGGTCCTCTGTACTTACTCCCCCATTTGAATCAGTGTCACCTAATGGCAATAAGGTGGCCGGATTCAAAGTGGTGCAACGTTGAAATGAGACATTGGATGAAGAGTGTACTGCAAGTTCCATTTTTGATCTGTCTAGCACGGGACAGATGTCTATGGCTTACCTGTGTCAGGATACCATGTATGTCATGTGGGGTGTAGATCACCATGGTGTGATCTAGGACAACGTCAGAACTTTTGTCCATTAGTGCCTGAACTGCTAGAACCGCTCGGACGCAGGATGGAGACCCTCTAGCCACCGCGTCAAGATGGGCACTGTAGTATGCTACAGGTCGCTTTTTGTGTCAGTACAGCGGTGGCGTGTCCCTCCATCTCAGTGACGTACATTTGGAAAGGGTTGTCATAGTCTGGCAGCCCCAGTGCACCCGGTTACCTGTACTTTCAGCTGATAGAAGGCTGACTCGGCCTGCGGGGTCAGGGCAAATGGCCGTGAACCCAAACAGTCGTACAGAGGCTGCATGGTCATGGAGGCAGAGCGTCCATTGCCAATAGTATGAAACCAGTCCCAAGAAGGTACGCAACTGGGCATGGGAGGTGGGAAGTTACATGTCACTTACCACCTTCGTGCGTTCCGGCGTCAGGTGCTTAGTACCTGGACCTAGGCAGTGGCCCAGGAACACTATGTGAGACTTGCAGAACTGAAGTTTCTCTTTGCTGGCTTTTCAGCCATTCTACTCTGATGGAGGAAACACAAAAGGCTTAGTGATGCATTGAGGTAACTGTCAGCAGTACATAAAAGTAAATTAAAAACAAATCATCAACATATTACAAGAGGGCGGTGCCCTCGCGAATTGGCCAGGCGTCTAATACCAGTTTCATGAATCTGGTGAACTGGTATTGGGCTATACTGTGCCCCTTGTGGCAGCACTATCCAACAGTACTGCTTTCCTCTGAAATTAAATACAAACAAATACAGACAGTCTGTCGAGGTCCGTCTGACTGGTAGCCCAAAGGCTCAAAGGAACGACACTAAGAACTTGTTTCTCTGCGTGCGTAAAAGTGAAGACAGGGAGAGGTGTCGCTAGGTCTGCTGCCATCCGACCGAAGGTCGGGTGACTTTCAGACCTGGGGTGTATACGAGCCTCACCGGACGAGTGAAGTTCGATACAAGATCCCAAGGATCCCATCATTTCGGTTCCCAATATGCTTTCAGGACTTTCCAGCACAAGGAAGCGCATGAGGCATCGTGACCCTTTAAACATTACCTCTAGTGGTTCAGTTTCTGCCAGCTGAATTGGCACTCCTGAAACCCCTTGCACCAATTACTGCTAGATAATCAAGCTGGTATTCTATTAAAATAGATCAGAACCTTGTAGCAAAAAAAAAAATTAAAAATTAAAAATTTAGAAATTGCTGACCTGCAATACCTGGATCACCTATGTCAGATGTCCAGTTCCTTGTGCTAAGCAATGACTCAGGAATTGGAGTTTGTCTTGGAGGTGGCTTACTATTTGTCAGGACCTGCGGAAAGCTGAGTTTCTGCAGTAGCTATCAAGACAAATACATGAGCCGGATCTACCAAGAGAGCAGTTAGTTTACAAACCTCCTCTGAACTGTCACTTGAGGTCTCTCAACCCGTACCGATCCATCCGGTGAAAATTTGATGGATGCAGATAAGGCTTGTAAGATATTAGTACAAATAACAGACATGAATTACAACAAGGCAGAATAATCCACAAACATGTATTCATATTGAAATATGATATTATTTAAGCAAATTCATTATTAATCTGATCCTGCCTGCAATGTCTCATCAAATTTAAGAAGAAAAAAATTTCCTAACTGCCCAAGCTCCTCACCCCCTCCTTTGTAGACAAAAGAAGGATGAAACATTACCTACTTTTACATTATCTAGCTCCACTCCTTCGATGCTGGTCGTTTGCATGTCTCTCCTACAGAACATTCTCTCAGAGACAGTGCAGTACTAACAGCATTTAGCAGTGATATAGACGTCCAACCTATCACAGAACTGATATTTACACAAAAAGCAAAAATATATATATATATATATCTTAAAATCCCTATGTTCTCTATTTTTAAGACGGTATAATTCACATAATTCATTACAAGTTTCTTATTTCATCAGCGTCTTTCTTTCTTTCTATGACACTGAATTTTATCTCTATGAAACAATAGCTAAGATATTAATAAGCAACTAAAACATTCAGACTTCAAACAGCATTAATTATTAGTAATTACTAGACGTATACTTCTCTCCTAGGCTGGTCTGTGTTGAGGGTGGAGGAAGACCTCTTCCTATTGTTCTTCCCTCCCATCTCCTTACATCACCTAGCTCCACCCCCTGTGATCTGGCTCAGCGTTTGGTCTTTCTTGCATCATTTAGTTTCTAGCCACCGGACAGTATACACCATATAACACAAGTATCTCATGTGAAGTAGAAACTGGGATTGTATTTACTGTACATAGAACTTCCCATATTGAACAAAGTATATATATATATATATATTTAATATAATACAACATAGGGGCTTTTTCTTGTGCAGCCAAATATAACCAATTCTTAATTCAGATTTCTTTGCAAAGACAAGTAGGTCTTCTAAAGCCCAGTACTCCCCACCCTTTGAAATTTATCTTATCTTCTATAGAACACAGAAACTTGTCCAGACAGATAGCAAAGCTGTATAACTGGTTCCACTGCCTGTGACTATCTTCCTGGGCTGTCTATTTAAGATTAACCCAGAATGTAATACACTTGCCCCCACCTTACAAAAACTGCAAATTCACACTCAGTAAGGGGGGTTTTATTCATTCCTATACGGACTGATAATATGTGAAGTAGAAATTGGGATTGTATTTACTGTACACCAGACTTCCAATAATGAGCGAATTATGTATAGATAAGAAAAACTCTTAGTACCGCGGTTTTTACACGATTCGCTCAGAATAGGCTACCCAATGACAAACACAATACAACTTATGCCCATTTCTACCCACATACTAATATTCACCACTCCAGATAGCAACTATTATTACCGTGCATTGTTCTTTTGAACCCCCACAGATGTGAGTGGGGTATAACTTTCTTACACTTAGAAATTAGACATTACAAGAACACTAAGACGTACAACAAAGATTAGTTTACATAACAACAAGACTTACAAGACAAACAATAGTGGTTATTTGTCACATAATTGTCCACAGATTTTGCATGAACTTACTTTATGTCCCAGAGGGACACAAACTATAAGAGGATTCCCTTTCTCTGATAACCCCTTACTGCCGTATCTATACTTGCCTTAATCCATCTGTCTAACATATTTTTATACAACCTTTTGACTATATCTGAATCTTTTCCCCAAACGTGCTGGTCTAAGACTCCCAAAATTCTAAACACCTTACTACATTCTTCTTCCCACAGCTAACGTGCCTTCTTTGTCTTTTACTATTTCTCTAGCTGATTTCCATATAGGCATACTACTTGCCCTGTACGTTTCCCATATTGTCTGTTCCTTTATCTAAACCGGCGTCTCTGATATCTTTCATATGCTTTTTCCCGTACTGTTACCAGAACTCATAGTTAAAGGTTCCCGTTTTTCTAAGTCCTATCTTTCTATATTTTATACACTTGTCTGCAATCGTCTCCCCCTTCCCTTTCTCACACAGCTTATGGCACACAGAACCTTATTTGTCACACAGGTTTCTATTTGTCACACAGGTTTCTATAGGTCACACAGGCTTCTATAGGTCACACAGGCTTCTATAGGTCACACAGGCTTCTATAGGTCACACAGGCTTCTATTTCACACAGTACACTAAGGACCCCTGGTCCTGGAATAATTTTACGGACTCCTTAAGGGGGGGGTTTAGGGGAGACCAGACCTCTCTTCTAAGGGAACTTCTGGTGATATTATAACAGACTCAGTAAAAGCAAATTATGGCTAACACGACACAGACTATCAACGTACAGATTTCAACAATACTACAGGCAACATGGCAATATACACACAAGGGTTCTTCCGTCTAGCACGGTCACTAAGAACACCGTAAATAACAGGCAGAAGCGTCCTATATAACATACAGCAACTCACCCCCTGTCGACACGAGGACTGAATGAAGTCAGGAGAGCCCAGAGCTTGAGTGGCAAGTCAAGAGCTTACCGTATACCGGTGTTTTGTAGATCTGGGGTCCCGTGGCCTCTCGTCCGGCTGGTCGGCAGGTAGTGTAGTCAGGTATCGGCTGCAGGTAAGGAGTTAGCTTCTGCCCCACTTGTCGGGCGCCAAATAAACTGTGGGGGGTCTGGAACGCAGACCGAAATGCGAATGTTGCCTGTATCCAAATTAAGAGGAAATATTATATAGAGTACTCATAGTTGAGAACCATAATGACCCACTATACACAGACTTAGTAAATCAGAATGAATTCTGTTTATTGTTGTACATTGCTAGTTTATATGCAAGTTGTAAAGAAGGCGTTTCCAATACCTAGTTTCATTCTACTTTTGCTGACCAAACCCTCATTCCAACAGATTACAATAGGGCTGTAAATCAAAAGCCTTTTAAACAAAAGGTATCAACAAAGCTGTTTGAACTATACATAAAACAATTACATGTGATAATAAAGGTTGTCTCCTGGCTGTCTGAGTACCTACTTAATCAGAAGATCCATCAACAATTTGCACATCAAAAGAGGGCACATTGTTTCTAGTTTTCACATAGACAAAACTGGTTCGGCCACCTACTCGGGAGTCAGCACAGAGTTGGTATTCAGTAAGATAACTGAATAACATCTAATTAATCATACATTTAGTATTTTAAAATCAATATTCAAATAAACGCTTGAATATACCTTTTTACATATGATTCTATATCCAAATTCTACTAGCAACTTCCGGAATGTTTTACATATAATACATAACATTATATAACCAAATAACTAATGTCACATTTATTACACTGTTTCCTTATCTTTCTTATGTTAGGTTATTGATTAATATTGATTGACCCCTATCACTCCCATCATCTATTATACCCAGGACTGTAAGAAGAGGGCGTTCTAATAACTATGTATAGATATATCAGGGGTCAGTACAAAGATCTCTCCCATCATCTATTATACCCAGGACTGTAATAAGGGGGCGCTCTAATAACTATGTATAGTATATCAGGGGTCAGTGCAGAGATCTCTCCCATCACATAGTATACCCAGGACTGTAACAAGGAAGCGCTCCAATAACTATGTAAAATATATCAGGGGTCAGTACAGAGATCTCTCCTTTCATCTATTATACCCAGGACTATAACAAGGGGGCGCTGTAATAACTATGTATAGATATATCAGGGGTCAGAACAGAGATGTCTCCCATCATCTATTATACCCAGGACTGTAACAAGGGGGCGCTCTAATAACTATGTATAGTATATCAGTGGTCAGTACAGAGATCTCTACCATCATCTATTATACCCAGTACTGTAAAAAGGGGGCGCTCTAATAACTATGTATAGATATATCAGGGGTCAGTACAGAGATCTCTCCCATCATCTATTATACCCAGGACTGTAACAAGGGGGCGCTCTAATAACTATGTATAGATATATTGGGGGTCAGTACAGAGATCTCTCCCATCATCTATTATACCCAGGACTGTAACAAGGAAGCGCTCCAATAACTATGTATAATATATCAGGGGTCAGTACAGAGATCTCTGCCATCATCTATTATACCCAGGACAGTAACAAGGGGGCGCTCTAATAACTATGTATAGATATATCAGGGGTCAGTACAGAAATCTCTCCCATCATGTATTATACCCAGGACTGTAACAAGGGGGTGCTCTAATAACTATGTATAGATACATCAGGGGTCAGAACAGAGATCTCTCCCATCATCTATTATACCCAGGACTGTAACAAGGGGGTGCTCCAATAACTATGTATAGATATATTGGGGGTCAGTACAGAGATCTCTCCCATCATCTATTATACCCAGGACTGTAACAAGGAAGCGCTCTAATAACTATGTATAATATATCAGGGGTCAGTACAGAGATGTCTCCCATCATTTATTATACCCAGGACTGTAACAAGGGGGCGCTCTAATAACTATGTATAGATATTTCAGGGGTCAGTACAGAGATCTCTCCCATCATATATTATACCCAGGACTGTAACAAGGGGGTGCTCTAATAACTATGTATAGATATATCAGGGGTCAGTACAGAGATCTCTCCCATCATCTATTATACCCAGGACTGTAACAAGGAAGCGCTCTAATAACTATGTATAGATATATCAGGGGACAATACAGAGATCTCTGCCATCAGCTATTATACCCAGGACTGTAAGAAGGGGGCATTCTAATAACTATGTATAGATATATCAGGGGTCAGTACAGAGATCTCTCCCATCATCTATTATACCCAGGACTGTAACAAGGGGGCGCTCTAATAACTATGTATAGATATATCAGGGGTCAGTACAGAGATCTCTCCCATCATCTATTATACCCAGGACTGTAACAAGGGGGCGCTCTAATAACTATGTATAGATATATCAGGGGTCAGTACAGAGATCTCTCCCATCATCTATTATACCCAGGACTGTAACAAGGGGGCGCTCTAATAACTATGTATAGATATATTGGGGGTCAGTACAGAGATCTCTGCCATCAGCTATTATACCCAGGACTGTAAGAAGGGGGCGCTCTAATAACTATGTATAGATATATCAAGGTCAGTACAGTAATATCACTAATTACTTCTGAAGGTTCGGTGACCCCAGGATTATTCCGATTGCCAGATTGGTGTCAAGATGGAATTTTCCTCTCTTAACTGAGGAAGATTAGCTTCCACCTCATTGGGTTTTTTTTTGCCTTCCTCTGGATCAACATTGGGAGGTAATAGGCTGACCTGGATGGACGGAGGTCCTTGTTCGTCCGTCATATACATGTTGCTGGGTCATGTTAATGCAAAAATGACCTGAGCAGATGAATGCGGAGACAGTTGGCAGGTGAAGGGTGGCAGCAGTGACTGTGGGTTCTGCGATGCACAGAGTGTTGCTTTATGTGTTTGTGCTGATGTGTATATACTGTATATATGCACAGTTTATGTAGTATTTCTTGTATGCCCGTGATTTTGGGGAGGGCATCCTGCTATGCTGTCCTTGGGTAATGTGGCACCTTGCTCCGACTCCTGGATGCATGACGGAGAGCACCAAACTGTTGATGGAAAATAAAGCCTCCTTCTTCGCGGAGTTTCGGTTCCTGCTCGCTCCCCTGAGTCACACATCTCCAAAAATGTCCTATTTTGGTCATGTGGATTTACTTTGCATCTCGCAATCACAAAATAAATAAAAGCAAAAGAGGCGGCTGAGGACCAGGACGACGGGGAGCGCCGCTGCATTTAGGGTGCATTCATAGGGGAACGTTAACACGAAAGTCAGCAGGAAAAATTAACACCAACCGTTTTTGTCTGTGCGGTTTTGGGGACTTGCTCTGTATTTGAAAATCCTCTCTTATGTGTGGTTGGCCTTCAGAGCCCCTGACTGCAAGTGACGGCAGGGGAAACAACTTTATGGTTCCTATGACTTTCATGGTTATCCATAATATTAGCACTGTCTCTTTAAGAACATTATCACCAAACCGTCAAAAACACTGCACTGCATTAGTTTATTATGTGATTGTTAGTCTTATTACCTGAAGGCCGTTAGAGCAAGTACTGGAATCTGGGGAAATGGAAAGCATAATTCTTACTGGAAAAAAAATGACAAGCGGCGTTATATGAGTATCCGTTATAAAATTCAGCTCTTCTAAAATGAGGTGAGAACAGAACTCAGCGGACACAGAAAGTCTCACTACTACCTGCATGCAGTGCACTGGTGTCCTCAAAGTGCAGCAATGTGCCAAAAACTGCAACAACACAGAGATGGATGTGAACATACACAAAGTAATCAGCGATTAGTGGAATAATCGGTTCATATCAGTAGCAGACCAATTTCACAAAAATTATCGTGAATTAGGATGGCCGATTCCAACTCCCATTAAAGTCAATGGGAGTAACAATTGGATTCATGAATTTGCCCTTCCAAGGATGCAGCCTAAGGGCTTAGTCAGACGGGCGTTTTTTGCCGCGATTTGCGCATGCGCATGCGTCCGGCGATTTTTTAAAACCATTGCTTCGCAATGGTATCGGACACATGAGCGCTTTTTATGCGCTCGTCCGAAAAATTATAGAACAAAAAATCGCAGATCGCACCTATCTGCGATCTGCGATTCCTGTTCGCTTCTGTATATGCGCTCAATGGGGCCGGCGGCAGCAGCGCCGACCCCATTGAGAACATATAGAAGACAAATCATTCTTCTCTGCCACAGCTGTAACAGCTGTGGCAGAGAAGAACGATGTTTGCCCATTGAATTCAATGGAGCGGCAATACAGCCGCTCCATTGAAAGCAATGGGCTGCCGGCGTGCGCGGGGTTAATTGTCGGGAAGGGGTTAAATATATAAACCCTTCCCTGCAATTCATGCTAAAATGTGTTAAAATAAAAAAAAATTGTATACTCACCTTTCCGCTGCAGCCGGAGTCCAGCCGCGGCCGCTGTCAGTTCTCCTGAACTGCTTCTCGGCACTATTCAGCCGGCGGGACTTTAAAATCCCCGCCTGCTGAATGATCTGCTCTGATTGGTCACAGCCTGACCAATCAGAGGCCGGTTTCACTCACACACCCATTCATGAATGGGTGAGTGACTGCTGCCTCTCAGCGCTGAGCCAATCAGGGGGCAGGTCTGACTCACACCCCCTTCACACCCACTGCAGGACGGCTGCCCGGAGCTGCAGGCAGAAGGTGAGAATGCAATTTTTTTTTATTTTAACACATTTTAGGATGCATTGCAGGGAAGGGCTTATATATTTAAGCCCTTCCCGACAATTCATCCCGGGCTCGCCCGCAGCGCATTGCTTTCAATGGAGACGGCTGTATTGCCGTCTCCATTGAATGCAATGCGCTGGACAGCTCCGGCCCGTTTCTAATGAAACGCGGCTAGGAGCAGATTTTCGGGCGATTTGCGGGCGACTTGCGCGCATCGGTCACGCGATTTGCGGATGCGCATCCGTCATGCGATCCGCAAATCGCGGCAAAAAACGCCCGTCTGACTAAGGCCTAAGCCCCAAACACTGTGCTGCTCCCAAAATTAGTCAAAACAGTGTAGGGAGGTGTGTGGGGCGTCGCTTATAGTGCATGGGTGTCACTGATAGCAAAACAAGGCTCACATAGGGTCTCCAGGATCAAAAATTGCGCTAAAGAAGACAGCAGGCGGGCTGCTTGATGTAAAAGTAATAAATTACAATTTAATGTAATAAATTGTACAAGAAGAAATTCTGTCAGGTGGACGGAACGCTGAAGCGCGGACCTTCTCCAAGGAGCAGCTGTGGAGCTCCAGATAGGAGGAAATATGGAGGGAGCAGAAGGAGAGCAGCAGCGGCAGCACCACCAGCGGCACCACCTCGAGTGCACAGTGTGGTCTTTGATAAGGATCTATACTCATTCATATGTGAGTAAAACCTGCCAGCATGCTAACTAATCAGTGGATCTGCAGTGGGGGGTGCAGAAGTCAGGTGACATCCACGCCCGGTTCATCTTTATAAATGTCAGGTGATCCATGTTCTCTGTGGACAGGCGGATGCGGCTGTCAGTTATCACACCCCAACTGTGCCGATCATCCTTTCTAACAGCACACTGGTAGCGGGACAGACAAGCACCTCTAAAGCATGTTGTGCAAGCTCTGGATTACTCGTCCAGCTTAGACACCCAGAAGTTAAAGGGGCTAACGCCATGTCTGAGAACATCACAGGGGAGCTGATATACTCTTGGACCACCATGAATAAGTGCTGCCTATGACTGTCAGTCCTATGCTGTGTTGTTTTTTGCAGGTTGCAAAGGCTGAAAAAACTATGCCACACCTCTGTTAGACTTCCCCTACCACCGGTGGTGGTGCTGCTGCAGCTTCCTGCTCATCCACAATGAGCCACAAAGCTGCAACCCATTGCGGATTGATACCTACAGCCATGGAAAAATCAGGCTGCTTAAATCAACTTTGATACTGCCGCATAAGATTTGCCATTTTGGCCTTGTAGCAGGGATCAAGGGGGGTGGCCATCCAGTAATGATCTGATGTTTTGATGTGGGCTATACAGCGGTCCTTCTGCAAGCACTGTAGTATAAAAGCACTTATATACCTCAAAGTGCCTAAGGGTGGTAGCCCACATTCCTCAAGGTTAGGCTTAAGAGTGTCTTCTGGCTGGTCCAAGCATCCACATAGAACAGCAGGGGTTAGTGATAGATAGAAGGAACGTTGCATAGCCCCTCTTGTTCTATATTATTCCCCTCCGTGTTGGAGAAAAGACCCCCTTTCTTGCCCAAAGCCACCCTCGCTGTGGTGTTGAGTAATGGCGGACTAACCAGACAGTTGGGAGATAGGTATCCCTTCCCCTTGCTGTGACAACGATATATTATTGTCCCTGAGGCCCTGTGCAGTCTGTTCCAGCAGACAGACAACAGGGATGTCATCACGACTGACCATTTTGGCTGCTTCCTCAAAGCAGGCTATAATGGCACTCACGTCTTAGATCTGCAGCCCCTCCACAGGCGTCAAATGACCGACCTCCATAGAGCACCTGCTAATGGCATACATCATCTGGTACTCCGCTCTCTGCTGCTGGCTTAGCCTCTGCACCATAGGCAACATAGAATTCCACCATTTAGGCATGTCACAGGTAAGGCGGTTGGGTGGTAGTCTGAACTGTCGCTGCCCCTCTGCCAGATGAGAGGCGGCTGCGTGTGATCACCGAAAGTGTGAGCAGTTTCCTGGCCTTTTCCAGCAGTGGATGTAAACCTGAGTAATTGTTTAGGGAGCGCTGCACTACCAGCTTCATCACCTGAGCCAGGCAAGCTACATCCGACCTCCAGGAGGTCGGCCCCATTGTCACACTAGACCTTACCTGGCTTCAGATGTGGGTCAGCCTGGGCCTGCAGAGCCATCAACAGCTTGACTAGACATATGAGTTTTAGGGCAGCGTTTTGGCATTCACCACATGCAGTGCGATATGGAGGTACGATTTTGTCACATACGGATATTCGTGCCAATGGGAAGGATGCTGAAAGGTGGTTTGAAGTGGTGGAGGAAGAGGAGGAGGAGCAGGGGGGTGAGGAGGGGTCAGACAAGGATCAATGTCACACAAGTCTTAAGTGTACCATGGACCACCACATTCAGCTTCATTCCCCACCTACAGAACATTGACCTAGTGTGCTGTTAAGGATATGTAAAGTGCCTGCCATGCTTGCTGGACCATGTGTTTGTGCTCAGGTGCACCCTGCCACTGACAGCATTCTTCAACGCCAGGGACACGTTATCATTCATATGGCAGGACAGGGATGGCTTTTTGGGCAAAGAAATGGTAGCTGGCCATCTGATACTGTGGGTTAACATCATGTTGTGGAAGGCGTCTATGTCCACTAGCCTGGAGGCCCAAAGTAGGCGAGCTACTGCCCCCATACAAAACTGCGCCTCTACGCTCAGAGGCTACTGCATGCCCGGGGAGGGAGACGGAGGAAGAGGCAGCGGTAGAGGGAGCAGGATGAAGCTGACACTTCACCCTGTGACCCAAGTGAGCTCTCCAAGGTAGCCGGTGGTGGGAGTTCATGTGACTGTTCATACGTGTTGTGTTCAGGTTGATCACGCTCTTGCCACATTTTAAATGCTTACCGCAGATATTAAACATGATCACTTTTCTGCCTTTACCGCTGCGACTAGTAGTACCTGAGGGTGGTGGCACTGCCCTTTGTCTGTGACACCCTACTTGCTGCCTTGGCACCGTGCTGCCCTGCAACGTCTGCCTCTTCCTACATCATCTGCAAGCTGCTATGATGACTCTTCCTCCATGTTAGACAGAATACTTCATCCTCTCCTACCTCATGTTATTTTTTTGTTGTCCTTCTCCTCCTGAGTGGACTCAGCGCCATCAGCAGCAGCACCATATCTGTGGATATATAGGCACATAAATGTGATGCAGCTTCTCCGTCCTCAGCTGTAGAATGGCCACTGGTTACACTGTGCCAATGTCCTATATGGCTAGGTCATCTGATGCAGGCGCCAATGAAACTGTTGCCCCAATACAAAATGGAAAACAAATCTGGTGATATCAGCAAGGCACCATGGCAGCGGACTGTCTGCACGTTGACCACTTCAGCAGGCATTATGGGTAATTACATTTTCTCGTGACCTTCGCCAAAATTTGGTTTGGACTAACCCGATTCGATTTGGTGAAAATTGGGACGATCAAGATGAACAGCACTACATGTAAACTCCAATTCTCTACAGTTGTGAGAAAAAGGAAGTGAACCCTTTGAAATTTCTTGTATTTCTGTGTCTGATTGTATCTAAGTCACAATTATAGACAAACACAATGTAACTAATAACAGAAATACAGCTGTTCACTGTGTGGGGAAAATAGTATGTGAACCTTTGCATTTAACCTGTAAATCCCCCTTTAGTACCCCCACCAAGCATTTCGTGTAGCTGCAAATAGGATTCGCACAGCTGTGAGGAGGAATTTTGGATGATTCCTTCCTACAGATGTGTTTCAGTTCATCAGTATTTCTGGGATGCCTTCTGTGCACAGGACTCTTCTGGTCATGCTATGGCATCTTAAAACTCTAACTTAGCTATTCCAAAAGACAAAACATTAGAGATGAGCGAACCTACTCGTTTCGAGTAATTACTCGATCGAGCACCGCGATTTTCGAGTACTTCCGTACTCGGGTGAAAAGATTCGGGGGGTGCCGGGGGGCGGGGGGAGGCGTGGCGGAGCGGGAGGTAGCAGCGGGGAAAAGGGGGGAGCCCTCTCTCTCTCTCTCTCCCCCCCCCCACTCCCCTCTGCAACCCCCCACTCACCCACGGCGCCACCCGAATCTTTTCGCCCGAGTACGGAAGTACTCGAAAATCGCGCCGCTCGGGCGAAAAAGGGGCGTGGCTGAGTAGGTTCGCTCATCTCTACAAAACATCTCTTTCACCATCGTAACGGATTTTTTTGTGTGCTTTAGGTGATCGTCTTATTGCATCAACCAACATCTCATTAGCTTGAGGTAATGGATGGCCTCCCTTATATCCTTCTTTAAGATGTTCTGATCCACCTTAGAATTCATTGTTCCTTCAATGATCATAAGGTGTCTAGGGCCTAAGGAGCAAGGCAGCTCCAAATCATGATGCCCCTTCCGCTATGGCAGCAAACAATGATGCGCCCTTGCTCCATAGCTCCCTCCACTATAACATGCCACTATCACTGACAAAAAGTGGAAATCTAAAACAGAACTTTTATTAAAGATCATTTTAAAGATGTTTATTGGTGAAACATACAACAAATTCATCATTTTTGCTCTTGCAGTCAAAGACCTACAATAAACAATAACCACTCAGCCCGATAAAGGGCAGAAATGTACTTATTTAGGACCAAAATAATGATTATTATAAGGCACATAATAATCCCTGTGAGACCCGCACTGCCAATTAAATCTTCCTAAGGCCTCCTTCAAATGGGCGACACGATATCACGATGAGAAAACCGCAGTGATATCTCATCAGTGGTCTGTGCTATATCACTGCGTTTTCTTGCGGCAATACCAGGATTTTGTGGCGCTACAAAGTCACAAGTTGTGCTACAAAGTCGTGCGACTTTCATAGAATGGTAGAGTTGGAAGGCATCTACAGGGTCATCGGGTCCTCCAGGGTCATCAGGACCTCCGGGGTCATCGGGTCCTCAGGGGTTATCGGGTCCTCCAGGGTCATTGGGTCCAACCCCCTGCTCAGTGCAGGATTCACTAAATCATCCCAGACAGATGTCTGTCCGTCTCTAAAGACTTCCATTGAAGGAGAACTCCCCACCTCCCGTGGTAACCAGTTCCACTCATTGATCCCCTCACTGTCTAATATCTAATCTGTGTCTCCTCCCTTTCAGTTTCATCCCATTGCTTCTAGTCTTTCCTTGTGCAGATGAAAATAGGGCTGATCCCTCTGCACTGTGACAGCCCTTCAGATATTTGTAGACAGCTACATATATCTGAAGGGCTGTCACAGTGCAGAGTAATCAGCCCTATTCTCAGTGTAAGGAATTTCAGGGGAGGGCTTGAAATATAAGCCCTATCCTGAAAATAAGCCCCAGCTGCAGGAAAAAAAAGGTATACATTACCTATCTGGCGCTTTCAGCTATGCTGTGTCTTCTGCTCGGCCCCCAGCACTGTTCTTCAGCATGTCTTCAGGCCGGGGATTGGAAAATCCCTGCCTCCAGGAAGCACTGCCTTTGATTGGCTGACCTCTATGGCGCTCAGCCAATCATTGCGAGTGCTCGATGAACCAATCACAGCCATTCATTGGCTGTGATTGATTCATCGAGTGCTGGCTCTGATTGGCTGAGCCGAGGCTCCCAGCCAATCAGAGGCAGCACTTCCTGGAGGCAGGGATTTTCCAATCCCTGGCCTGAAGAGATGCTGAAGAACAGTGCTGGGGATCAGAGAGAAGATGCAGCGTAGCTGTCAGCGCTGGAGAGGTGATGTATGGGGTTTTTTAAAAAAAAATTTCTGCAGCTAGGGCTTAGCTTAGGGCTTTAACAGTAGGATTTCATACTGTCAAATTTACATCACACTGAATGAAAACCGCGTTTATGGAGGCTCCATAGGGAAACATGGGCTACAAAACATGGCAAAATGTGAAGGAACCCATAGAAACCCATGAGCTTCACATACATGCGATTTGTGGCGATGTCGCAACACAAGAAAATCTCGTGACTTTGTCGCCCGTGTGACAGAGGCCTTACTGAAACACTTTTGAGGAATTTGCTCTCAGAGAGGTATTTAAAACAGAGGTTCACTTACTTCTTGCCTGCATTGTGGATGTTTACTCATTGTGCTCAATAAACGATGAGAGTGCTCCAACAGTCTGCATTATGCGCTACATTGTGTCTGTCTGTAATCCTGCTCTTGCTGCAGTCAGACCACATTTCATCAGTCATCAGTGTAGGAATCCAGGGTGTTCCAAAGGGTTCACTTACATTTTCCTTCCAACTGTATGATTGTAAATCTAGCCGCTGTCATAATATATTACAGCCACTTGTACAGAATCCTACAGGGCGCGGGCACTGCTGTAGAGGCCCGTTGGGCACCATGTTTCTGCCACCATTCCCCCACCTTCATACATGAAGCAGCCGTTAGCATTTCATTTCTTTTTTTCCAGCACATTTTTTAATTGAGATCGGTATTCAATACCCAACATGCAAACGGTTAATAAACTATTTCTTATCAGTCTTTTAACTTTAATCTTCTGCTTATCTCTTTTATCCCGTTTTCTTCTGGGACACGGATTATAGATAGGGATTGGGGGATGGAATGTGGAAAGGATGATACAGGGGAGGAACTAGGAATGTTGGTGGGGGTGGGGAGGGGATAAGGAAATGTCTGTTATGATTTTATTTCTATTGGATTCCTAGGACAACTTCCTTTTGTCTTGTTGCTGCGCTCAGTCTTACCATGGTGTATGACCTGTGACATGAAACTGTCTTCCATAACTTCACCTTTGTAGCAGAGTTTGGCTGTTCCTCATCCAGTTATAAGCCTCCTACATAGTTGTTTCTGTTTCAGTTAATGACTGTGTTTCCACCTACATATAAAAACGATGATCATTATCAACTGTTTGGTATAATTAGTTAATGAGACACCTGACTACAATCCTACAAAATCCTTGATTGTGTGCGAGAATGCCGAGAAGGTGAAGGGCGCTCACACCACATACTGATGGGGTTACATCTCTCTGTTATTCAGTCACTTAGCATTTTATTAATTGGAAAGATAAACTATTAACCCTTCTGTTTCTGGAAGCATTCTTAAGGCCCATTTAGACCCAACGATCCTTGCTCAAAAATCGCTCAAAGTCGTCTTTTGAGCGAGAATCGTTGGGTCTAAACGCACGGACATTATGCAGTTTTCCTTAACGAGTCGTTCATGGTTCTCTTTCAGCTAGCTAAAAAAGAACGATGAGCCTTATCAGTGCCATGTGCTGAGTGCTCCTCGGGATACCGCTGATACTATTGTTTCAGCTGGTATCCCACTCGGAGAACACAGCAGGAGTATGCAGAAGACAGCGCTTCATCTGTGTTCTGTTTACCTTGCTCAGAGCACTTAGATGGCTACCAGCTGTGTGCTTCGTGAACACAGCAGGAGTATGCAGAAGACAGCGATCCAGCTGTCTTCTGTATACCCCGCTCAGAGCGCTCAGCTGTATACCAGCTGAGCGCTCCGAGAAGACAACAGCTGTATGCAAAAGATAGCAGTCCCACTTGTATTCTGCATACAGTGTGAGCCTTCATTTACACACTTATGCAAAGTAAACGCTCAAAACTGTCACCCAAACTGCTGTTTGGGCGAATTTTGGGTGATCAACTTGCCGTGTTAATGCACACAATGACTATCGCTCAAAAGATGTCTTTTGACCAACTTTTGAGCAATAATCGTTGTGTCTAAATGGGCCTTTACTCTGCAGCATATTTGACACACGTGCCTGAAACGTTAACAGTACTGTATCTCTCCATATGGGATCGAGTTTTTTCTGCATCGTGGTGCGTGAAAAAATTGCGGCATGTCCTATCTTTGGGCGCTCAGGACGTATTGCCCGATTGTTTGCAGTGGGACCGTAAAAGCGTTGCATAGCGTGTGAGGTGCATGCGAATGTGAGGTTATCCATAGAAAACAATGGGAAACACTTGCCGTTCCCCGCAAAAAAATCGCACTTTCCTGAGCATGACATCAGCCCGATTTTCACGCCCCAATATCGCACTCGCCCATCTGATATTAGCCCAACAAGGGTGTCTAGATTAACCCTTGGAGCTCATGCACGTGGTAGAGCTGTAAGCCTCTCTGTGCTGCTGTGTGGTGTTCCTGAACGGCACCATATGACGGAGGAGTAGGAGGCATATAGGGCAACAGCATGGCGCCGGTAGGTTAGGCCCTATGGCTCTTTATAAATTGGGCATTGTGTGGACCCAAATACGCCCAGTTTAAGAGGCCTTAATTCCAGTTCTTTTGTTTTCCCAAGCCTTCATGTGACCCACAGAGTCTGCCCGTGGAGCCGGAGTCTGGAGCTGGCGGGATGTTGGGTGCAGCCGGTGCTGATGTCAGCTGAGAGCTACACGGGTGGTTTTGATTTTTGTATTAAATTAAAGGCTGCTTCTTCTCCGAGCTAAACTTAGAACTAAGGTTGGCTTTTCAAACGGCAGGAAATGAGTCCATAAAACTGCCAAATCATGACGAGGCTACTGAAAACAAGCGTTCATTCTCTCCATTCCACTTTAACCCCATCAATGCCAGATCGGGGGAGGTGAGCGGATGACTCACAGGACGTTAGCATGGAGGGTTTGTTGCATTAAGACTCGCACATGACTGAACTGCTGATCCAATGTCGGCAGCTCATAAATTCTGATTATTTTTGCAAAAAAAATTTTCTTATTTTAAAATATACTTTTACTTCTAATTTTGAATTGGCGGCTGAATACAGAGGAGCTCAGACACTAAGGAGCGTAAACTCATCCTACCACATGAAAACACGGAGAACCGCAGATGCCGATGCTGCCTACAATTCATTACTCACTCAGGTGTGAAACTTACTCTGTTTCCACAGAAAATACTCAACGGTATCCAGAGGAGAAAGTGAGAACCATTTCCACAACATCCTTCGAGGAGATGTTCTCATAACATATACTCAAGATTAATGTGTAATAACTAATAAACACCACCCCTATGTACAAGAATATAACTAATATGAGGCCGCCTGCACACGGGCGGTAATTCCGGGGTGGGATTTCCCACAGAATTTCCGCCCGTACACGCTGCCACAGGGTTGCATTAGATAATGCAATCCTTTGCCGACAGCCGCGGTATGATCGCGTGAGAACACGCGAGGTAAACAAATCAGGGCATGTCCCATTTCTATGCGATCCTCGCAGAGGCCCGCGCAGATATGTCACTATTGACACGCCAGCAACGCTCTGAGCAGCTGAGCAGCTGCAAGAAATATCGCAGTGGGAACCGACCCAGACATCTGCAGGAGGCCTAATACTGCCCCCGATGTACAAGGATATACCTACTATAATACTGCCCCCGATGTACAAGAATATAACTACTATAATACTGCTCCTATGTACAAGAATATAACTACTATAATACTGCTCCCTATGTACAAGAATATAACTACTATAATACTGCCTCCCATGTACAAGAATATAACTACTATAATACTGCCTCCCATGTACAAGAATATAACTACTATAATACTGCCCCCGATGTACAAGAATATAACTACTATAATACTGCCTCCCATGTACAAGAATATAACTACTATAATACTGCTCCCTATGTACAAGAATATAACTATTATAATACTGCCCCCTATGTACAAGAATATAATTACTATAATACTGCCCCCTATGTACAGGAATATAAGTACTATAATACTGCTCCTATGTACAAGAATATAACTACTATAATACTGCCCCCTATGTACAAGAATATAACTACTATAATACTGCCTCCTATGTACAAGAATATAACTACGACAATACTGCTCCTATGTACAAGAATATAACTACTATAATACTGCCCCCTATGTACAAGAATATAACTACTATAATACTGCCCCCTATGTACAAGAATATAACTACTATAATACTGCTCCTATGTACAAGAATATAACTACTATAATACTGCTCCTTATGTACAATAATATTACTACTATAATACTGCCCCCTATGTACAAGAATATAACTACTATAATACTGCTACTATGTACAAGTATTTAACTACTATAATACTGCCCCCTATGTACAAGAATATAACTACTATAATACTGCTCCTATGTACAAGAATTTAACTACTATAATACTGCCCCTATGTACAAGAATATAGCTACTATAATACTGCCTCCTATGTACAAGAATATAACTACTATAATACTGCTCCTATGTACAAGAATATACCTACTATAATACTGCCCCCTATGTACAAGAATATAACTACTATAATACTGCCCCTATGTACAAGAATATAACTACTATAATACTGCTCCTATGTACACGAATATAACTACTATAATACTGCTGCTATGTACAAAAATATAACTACTATAATACTGCCTCCTATGTACAAGAATATAACTACTATAATACTGCCTCCTATGTACAAGAATATAACTACTATAATACTGCCTCCTATGTACAAGAATATAACAACTATAATACTGCCCCCTATGTATAAGAATATAACTACTATAATACTGCCTTCTATATACAAGAATATAACTACTATAATACTGCCCCCTATGTACAAGAATATAACTACTATAATACTGCTCCTATGTACAAGAATATTACTACTATAATACTGCTCCCTATGTAGAAGAATATAACTACTATAATACTGCTCCTATGTACAAGAATATAACTACTATAATACTGCCCAATATGTACAAGAATATAACTACTATAATACTGCTCCCTATGTACAAGAATATTACCACTATAATACTGCCCACATGTACAAGAATATAACTACTATAATACTGCCTCCTATGTAAAAGAATACAACTACTATAATACTGCCCCCTATGTACAAGAATATAACTACTATAATACTGCTCCTATGTACAAGAATATAACTACTGTAATACTGTCCCCTATGTACAAAAATATTTATATTATAAGACTGCTCCCTATGTACAAGAATATAACTACTATTATATTGCCCGCTATGTACAAGAATATAACTACTATAATACTGCCCCCTATGTACAAGTATATTACAACTATAATACTGCCTGCTATGTACAAGTATATAACTACTATAATACTGCCCGCTATGTACAAGTATATAACTACTATTATATTGCCCGCTATGTACAAGAATATAACTACTATAATACTGCCCCCTATGTACAAGTATATTACAACTATAATACTGCCTCCTATGTACAAGAATATAACTACTATAATACTGCTCCTATGTACAAGAATATAACTACTATAATACTGCTCCCTATGTACAAGAATATAACTCCTACAATACTGCCCTCCATGTACAAGAATATAACTACTATAATACTTCCCCCTATGTACAAGAATATAACTACCATAATACTGCCCCTATGTACAAGAATATAACTACTATAATACTGCTCCCTATATACAAGAATATAACTACTATAATACTGCCCCCTATGTACAAGAATATAACTACTATAATACTGCCCCCCATGTACAAGAATATAACTACTATAATACTGCCCCCTATGTACAAGAATATAACTACTATAATACTGCCTCCTATGTACAAGAATATAACTACTATAATATTGCCCCTATGTACAAGAATATAACTACTATAATAATGCTCCTATGTACAAGAATATAACTACTATAATACTGCCTCCTATGTACAAGAATATAACTACTATAATATTGCCCCTATGTACAAGAATATAACTACTATAATAATGCTCCTATGTACAAGAATATAACTACTATAATACTGCCCCCTATGTACAAGAATATAACTACTATAATACTGCCTCCTATGTACAAGAATATAACTACTATAATACTGCCCCCTATGTACAAGAATATAACTACTATAATACTGCCTCCTATGTACAAGAATATAACTACTATAATACCGCCCCTATGTACAAGAATATAACTACTATAATACTGCCTCCTATGTACAAGAATATAACTACTATAATACTGCCTCCTATGTACAAGAATATAACTACTATAATACTGCCTCCTATGTACAAGAATATAACTACTATAATACCGCCCCTATGTACAAGAATATAACTACTATAATACTGCCTCCTATGTACAAGAATATAACTCCTACAATACTGCCCTCCATGTACAAGAATATAACTGCTACCGTGTTTCCCCGATAGTAAGACACCCCCGATTGTAAGACGTATCGGGGGTTTCAGGGGGGTCGGCCAATGTAAGCCGTACCCCGAAAGTAAGACATATGTCTTACTTTCGGGGAAACACGGGGGTATTGCCGCCTCCCTCTCATCTAGCTGCGCGCCGCCTCCTGCCCACGTCCGCACCGTCCCCCTCTCCATACGTCGCCGCGTCTGCCACCTCCTTCTGATCTTAAAGGGGTTGTCCCGCACAGAAACGTTTTTTTTTTTTTTCCAACACCCCCCCCGTTCGGCGCGAGACAACCCCGATGCAGGGGTTAAAAAAGAACACCGGAGAGTGCTTACCTGAATCCCCGCGCTCCGGTGACTTCTTACTTACCTTGTGAAGATGGCCGCCGGGATCTTCACCCTCGGTGGACCGCAGGGCTTCTGTGCGGTCCATTGCCGATTCCAGCCTCCTGATTGGCTGGAATCGGCATGTGACGGGGCGGAGCTACACGGAGCCGGCATCCTGCACGAGCGATCCCATTCATAAAAGAAGAAGACCCGGACTGCGCAAGCGCGGCTAATTTGGCCATTAGACGGCGAAAATTAGTCGGCTCCATGGAAACGAGGACGCTAGCAACGGAGCAGGTAAGTGAAAAACTTTTTATAACTTCTGTATGGCTCATAATTAATGCACAATGTACATTACAAAGTGCATTAATATGGCCATACAGAAGTGTATTTTTTTCCAATATAAGACATACCCCGAAAGTAAGACATAGTGGGGCTTTTGGGGATAAAAAGAAAGTAAGACACTGTCTTACTTTCGGGGAAACACGGTATAATACTGCCCCCTATGTACAAGAATATAACTACTATAATACTGCTCCCTATGTACAAGAATATAACTACTATAATACTGCCTCCTATGTACAAGAATATAACTCCTACAATACTGCCCTCCATGTACAAGAATATAACTGCTATAATACTGCCCCCTATGTACAAGAATATAACTGCTATAATACTGCTCCTATGTACAAGAATATAACTACTATAATACTGCCTCCTATGTACAAGAATATAACTACTATAATACTGCCCCTATGTACAAGAATATAACTACTATAATACTGCCCCCTATGTACAAGAATATAACTACTATAATACTGCTTCCAATATACAAGAATATATCTACTATAATACTGCTCCTATGTACAAGAATATAACTACTATAATACTGCCCCCTATGTACAAGAATATAACTACTATAATACTGCCCCTATGTACAAGAATATAACTACTATAATACTGCCCCCTATGTACATGAATATAACTACTATAATACTGCTCCTATGTACCAGAATATAACTACTATAATACTGCCCCCCATGTACAAGAATATAACTACTATAATACTGCCCCTATGTACAGAAATATAACTACTATAATACTGCCTCCTATGTACAAGAATATAACTACTATAATACTGCCCCTATGTACAAGAATATAACTACTATAATACTACCCCCTATGTACAAGAATATAACTGCTATAATACTGCCCCCTATGTACAAGAATATAACTACTATAATACTGCCCCCTCTGTACAAGAATATAACTACTATAATACTGCCTCCTATGTACAAGAATATAACTACTATAATACTGCCTCTATGTACAAGAATATAACTACTATAATACTGCTTCCAATATACAAGAATATATCTACTATAATACTGCTCCTATGTACAAGAATATAACTACTATAATACTGCCACCCATGTACAAGAATATAACTACTATAATACTGCCTCCTATGTACAAGAATATAACTCCTACAATACTGCCCTCCATGTACAAGAATATAACTACTATAATACTGCTCCCTATGTACAAGAATATAACTACTATAATACTGCTCCCAAGAACAAGAAAATTAGCTATTAGAATACTGCCTCCAATGTACACGGATAAAACCAATATAATACTCGCCCTAGAATATGTAATATGTACAAGAATATAACTACTATAATACTGCCCCCTCTATACAAGAATATAACTACTATAATACTGCCTCCTATGTACAAGAATATAACTACTATAATACTGCCCCCTATATACAAGAATATAACTACTATAATACTACCCCCTATGTACAAGAATATAACTACTATAACACTGCCCCCTATGTACAAGAATATAACTACTATAACACTGCCCCCTATTTACAAGAATATAACTACTATAATACTGCCTCCTATGTAAAAGAATATAACTACTATAATACTGCCTCCTATGTAAAAGAATATAACTACTATAATACTGCCTCCTATGTAAAAGAATATAACTACTATAATACTGCCCCCTATGTACAAGAATATAACTACTATAATACTGCCCCCTATGTACAAGAATATAACTACTATAATACTGCCTCCTATGTACAAGAATATAACTAGTATAATACTGCCTCCTATGTACAAGAATATAACTACTATAATACTGCCCCTATGTACAAGAATATAACTACTGTAATACTGCCCCCTATGTACAAGAATATAACTACTATAATACTGCCCCCTATGTGCAAGAATATAACTACTATAATACTGCTGCTATGTACAAGAATATAACTACTATAATACTGCCCCCTATGTACAAGAATATAACTACTATAATACTGCCTCCTATGTACAAGAATATAACTACTATAATACTGCCCCATATGTACAAGAATATAACTACTATAATATTGCCCCTATGTACAAGAATATAACTAGTATAATACTGCCCCCTATGTACAAGAATATAACTACTATAATACTGCCTCCTATGTACAAGAATATAACTACTATAATACTGCCCCTATGTACAAGAATATAACTACTATAATACTGCCTCCTATGTACAAGAATATAACTACTATAATACTGCCCCCTATGTACAGGAATATAACTACTATAATACTGCCCCCTATGTACAAGAATATAACTGCTATAATACTGCTCTTATCCACAAGAATATAACTACTATTATAATGCCCCTATGTACAAGAATATAACTAGTTTAATACTGCCCCTATGTACAACAATATAGCTACTACCCTGTTTCCTCGAAAAGAAGACGCATCTTATATTCATTTTTGCTCCCAAATATGCGCTACGTCTTATTTTCAGGGGGTGTCTTATTTCGCCGCGGCAAATCCGTCTGTGGCCGCTAATCCCTCAATTGGCCAGCTTTGTGGACAAAATTTCTCAGAAATCTCGTCCACATGGGACAGCAAATCTGTCACGGCAAAGCTGGGGGAAGCCGGTGTTGTGGTGCGGATTCACCAACCACAGAAACGGAAAAGCATGCAGCCAGTTCGCTTCAAAACAAGCGGCTGAGTGCCGTGAGTTTTGAAGCAGCGCTTTCCCGGCGGAAATCTCGCTGTTTATCGCTGTGGCCAAACTGCGAGATTTCCGCTGGAAATACGCTCTGTGAGAACCCAGCCTTAAGAATCACACAGGGTGCCTGACTCACACACAGAGCCATAAAAAAATAAGGGCTGTAAAGTAACGTACCTGTCTGCAGACAGAAGTTCCTGTACCACTTGTTAGCAGAGATGGTATTGCAGCTTCCGGCCACCAGGGGTAGCTCATCACAGCAGACATGTACAGCAGGAACAGAACGTACAGTATGGACTTTTTCAGCCAGCAAGGGGAGCTCACAACAGCACATTTGTACAGCACAGCAGGGACAGGATAACAGCAGACTTTCTGCAGATCTACCTATACATCTGGAGGTAGGAGACAACGGGGATGGCAGCAGGGGACAGGCCTCTTGACTTGCCTGCACTCTTTACTATGCCTTACTATCGGGGGGGCGCCTTATATTTGGGACTTCTGCAAATTTCAAGGGGTGCCTTATTTTCAGGGGGTGCCTTATTTTAGGGGAAACACTGTATAATACTGCTCCTATGTACAACAACATACCCACTGCAATACTACCCTCAGGTACAAGAATATAACTACTATAATACTG
The DNA here is from genome assembly GCF_035609145.1 of Eleutherodactylus coqui. Lineage (NCBI taxonomy): Eukaryota > Metazoa > Chordata > Amphibia > Anura > Eleutherodactylidae > Eleutherodactylus > Eleutherodactylus coqui. The sequence continues at coordinate 313,998,744 of NC_089839.1, forward strand.
CTCCCTATGTACAAGAATATAACTACTATAATACTGCTCTCTATGTACAAGGATATATCTACTATAATACTGCTCCTATGTATAAGCATATAACTACTATAATACTGCCCTCTATGTACAAGGATATAACTACTATAATACTGCCTCCTGTGTACAAGAATACAACTAACATAATACTGCCTCCTGTGTACAAGAATATAACTACTATAATACTGCCTCCTATGTACAAGAATATAACTAATGTAATACTGTCCCTATGTACAAGAATATAACTACTATAATACTGCCCCCTGTGTACAAGAATAGAACTACTATAATATGGCCTCCTATGTATAAGAATATAACTGCTATAATACTGCTCTTATCCATAAGAATATAACTATTATTATAATGCCCCTATGTACAAGAATATAACTACTATAATACTGCCCCCTACGTACAAGAATATAACTAGTTTAATACAGCTCCTATGTACAACAATATAGCAACTATAATACTGCCTCCAATGTACAAGAATATAACTACTATAATACAGCCCCCTATGTACAAGAATATAACTCCTATAATAATGCCCCCTATGTACAAGAATATAACTACTATAGTACTGCCCCTATGTACAAGAATATAACTACTATAATACTGCCCCTAGGTACAAGAATATAACTAGTATAATACTGCTCCCTATGTACAAGAATATAACTACTATAATACAACCCCCATGTACAACAATATAGCTACTATAATACTGCTCCTATGTACAAGAACATACCCACTTCAATACTGCCCTCAGGAACAAGAATATAACAACTTTAATATTGCCCTCAAGTACAAGAATATAACTACTATAATACTGCTCTCTATGTACAAGGATATAACTACTATAATACTGCTCTCTATGTTCAAGAATATAACTACTATAATAGTGCTCTCTATGTACAAGGATATAACTTCTATAATACTGCTCCTATGTATAAGAATATAACTACTATAATACTGCCTCCTATATACAAGAATATAACTACTATAATACTGCCTCCTATATACAAGAATATAACTAATGTAATACTGCCCCTATGTACAAGAATATAACTACTATAATACTGCCCCCTGTGTACAAGAATAGAACTACTATAATACGGCCTCCTATGTATAAGAATATAACTGCTATAATGCTGCTCTTATCCACAAGAATATAACTATTATTATAATGCCCCTAGATACAAGAATATAACTACTATAATACTGCTTGCTTTATTCAAAGCAAATTACTACTGCCCCCTATGTACAAGAATATAACTAGTTTAATACTGCTCCTATGTACAACAATATAGCTACTATAATACTGCCCCCTATGTACAAGTATATAACTACTATAATACTGCCCTCAGGTACAAGAATATAACTACTATAATACTGCCCCTATGTACAAGAATATAACTACTATAATACTGCTCCCCATGTACAGGAATATATCTACTATAATACTGCCCCCCATGTACAAGAACATAACTGCTATAATACTGCTACTATGTACAAGAGTATAACTACTATAATACTGCTCCTATGTACAAGAATATAACTACTATAATACTGCTCCCATGTACAAGAATATAACTACAATAATACTGCCCCTATGAACAATAATATAACTACTATAATACTGCTCCTATGTACAAGAATATAACTACTATAATACTGCCCCCTATGTACAAGACTATAACTACTATACTACTGCCTCCTATGTACAAGAATATAACTACTATAATACTGCCCCCTATGTATAAGACTATAACTACTATAATACTGCCCCCTATGTACAAGAATATAACTACTATAATACTGCCCCCTATGTACAAGAATATAACTACTATAATACTGCCTCCTATGTACAAGAATATAACTACTATAATACTGCCCCCTATGTACAAGAATATAACCACTATAATACTGCCCTCTATGTACAAGAATATAACTACTATAATACTGCCTCATATGTACAAGAATATAACTACTATAATACTGCCCCGCATGTACAAGAATATAACTACTATAATACTGCCTCTTATATACAAGAATATAACTACTATAATACTGCCTCATATGTACAAGAATATAACTACTATAATACTGCCCCTATGTACAAGAATATAACTACTATAATACTGCTCCTATGATCAAGAATATAACTACTATAATACTGCCCCTTATGTACAAGAATATAACTACTATAATACTGCCCCCTATGTACAAGAATATAACTACTATAATACTGCTCCTATGTACAAGAATATAACTACTATAATACTGCCTCCTATGTACAAGAATATATCTACTATAATTCTGCTCCTATGTACAAGAATATAACTACTATAATACTTCCCCCTATGTAGAAGAATATAACTACTATAATTCTACCCCCTATGTACAAGAATATATCTACTATAATTCTGCTCCTATGTACAAGAATATAACTACTATAATACTGCCCCCTATGTACAAGAATATAACTACTATAATACTGCCCCCTATGTACAAGAATATAACTACTATAATACTGCTCCTATGTACAAGAATATAACTACTATAATACTGCCCTCTATGTAGAAGAATATAACTACTATAATACAGCTCCTATGTACAAGAATATAACTACTATAATACTGCCTCCTATGTACAAGAATATAACTACTATAATACTGCCTCCTATGTACAAGAATATAACTACTATAATACTGCCCCCTATGTACAAGAATATAGCTACTATAATACTGCCCCCTATGTACAAGAATATAACTACTATAATACTGCCCCCTATGTACAAGAATATAGCTACTATAATAATGCTCCTATGTACAAGAATATAACTACTATAATACTGCCCCCTATGTACAAGAATATAACTACTATAATACTGCCCCCTATATACAAGAATATAACTACTATAATACTGCCCCCTATGTACAAGAATATAACTACTATAATACTGCCCCCTATGTACAAGAATATAACTACTATAATACTGCCTCCTATGTACAAGAATATAACTACGACAATACTGCTCCTATGTACAAGAATATAACTACTATAATACTGCCCCCTATGTACAAGAATATAACTACTATAATACTGCCCCCTATGTACAAGAATATAACTACTATAATACTGCTCCTATGTACAAGAATATAACTACTATAATACTGCTCCTTATGTACAATAATATTACTACTATAATACTGCCCCCTATGTACAAGAATATAACTACTATAATACTGCTACTATGTACAAGTATTTAACTACTATAATACTGCCCCCTATGTACAAGAATATAACTACTATAATACTGCTCCTATGTACAAGAATTTAACTACTATAATACTGCCCCTATGTACAAGAATATAGCTACTATAATACTGCCTCCTATGTACAAGAATATAACTACTATAATACTGCTCCTATGTACAAGAATATACCTACTATAATACTGCCCCCTATGTACAAGAATATAACTACTATAATACTGCCCCTATGTACAAGAATATAACTACTATAATACTGCTCCTATGTACACGAATATAACTACTATAATACTGCTGCTATGTACAAAAATATAACTACTATAATACTGCCTCCTATGTACAAGAATATAACTACTATAATACTGCCTCCTATGTACAAGAATATAACTACTATAATACTGCCTCCTATGTACAAGAATATAACAACTATAATACTGCCCCCTATGTATAAGAATATAACTACTATAATACTGCCTTCTATATACAAGAATATAACTACTATAATACTGCCCCCTATGTACAAGAATATAACTACTATAATACTGCTCCTATGTACAAGAATATTACTACTATAATACTGCTCCCTATGTAGAAGAATATAACTACTATAATACTGCTCCTATGTACAAGAATATAACTACTATAATACTGCCCAATATGTACAAGAATATAACTACTATAATACTGCTCCCTATGTACAAGAATATTACCACTATAATACTGCCCACATGTACAAGAATATAACTACTATAATACTGCCTCCTATGTAAAAGAATACAACTACTATAATACTGCCCCCTATGTACAAGAATATAACTACTATAATACTGCTCCTATGTACAAGAATATAACTACTGTAATACTGTCCCCTATGTACAAAAATATTTATATTATAAGACTGCTCCCTATGTACAAGAATATAACTACTATTATATTGCCCGCTATGTACAAGAATATAACTACTATAATACTGCCCCCTATGTACAAGTATATTACAACTATAATACTGCCTGCTATGTACAAGTATATAACTACTATAATACTGCCCGCTATGTACAAGTATATAACTACTATTATATTGCCCGCTATGTACAAGAATATAACTACTATAATACTGCCCCCTATGTACAAGTATATTACAACTATAATACTGCCTCCTATGTACAAGAATATAACTACTATAATACTGCTCCTATGTACAAGAATATAACTACTATAATACTGCTCCCTATGTACAAGAATATAACTCCTACAATACTGCCCTCCATGTACAAGAATATAACTACTATAATACTTCCCCCTATGTACAAGAATATAACTACCATAATACTGCCCCTATGTACAAGAATATAACTACTATAATACTGCTCCCTATATACAAGAATATAACTACTATAATACTGCCCCCTATGTACAAGAATATAACTACTATAATACTGCCCCCCATGTACAAGAATATAACTACTATAATACTGCCCCCTATGTACAAGAATATAACTACTATAATACTGCCTCCTATGTACAAGAATATAACTACTATAATATTGCCCCTATGTACAAGAATATAACTACTATAATAATGCTCCTATGTACAAGAATATAACTACTATAATACTGCCTCCTATGTACAAGAATATAACTACTATAATATTGCCCCTATGTACAAGAATATAACTACTATAATAATGCTCCTATGTACAAGAATATAACTACTATAATACTGCCCCCTATGTACAAGAATATAACTACTATAATACTGCCTCCTATGTACAAGAATATAACTACTATAATACTGCCCCCTATGTACAAGAATATAACTACTATAATACTGCCTCCTATGTACAAGAATATAACTACTATAATACCGCCCCTATGTACAAGAATATAACTACTATAATACTGCCTCCTATGTACAAGAATATAACTACTATAATACTGCCTCCTATGTACAAGAATATAACTACTATAATACTGCCTCCTATGTACAAGAATATAACTACTATAATACCGCCCCTATGTACAAGAATATAACTACTATAATACTGCCTCCTATGTACAAGAATATAACTCCTACAATACTGCCCTCCATGTACAAGAATATAACTGCTACCGTGTTTCCCCGATAGTAAGACACCCCCGATTGTAAGACGTATCGGGGGTTTCAGGGGGGTCGGCCAATGTAAGCCGTACCCCGAAAGTAAGACATATGTCTTACTTTCGGGGAAACACGGGGGTATTGCCGCCTCCCTCTCATCTAGCTGCGCGCCGCCTCCTGCCCACGTCCGCACCGTCCCCCTCTCCATACGTCGCCGCGTCTGCCACCTCCTTCTGATCTTAAAGGGGTTGTCCCGCACAGAAACGTTTTTTTTTTTTTTCCAACACCCCCCCCGTTCGGCGCGAGACAACCCCGATGCAGGGGTTAAAAAAGAACACCGGAGAGTGCTTACCTGAATCCCCGCGCTCCGGTGACTTCTTACTTACCTTGTGAAGATGGCCGCCGGGATCTTCACCCTCGGTGGACCGCAGGGCTTCTGTGCGGTCCATTGCCGATTCCAGCCTCCTGATTGGCTGGAATCGGCATGTGACGGGGCGGAGCTACACGGAGCCGGCATCCTGCACGAGCGATCCCATTCATAAAAGAAGAAGACCCGGACTGCGCAAGCGCGGCTAATTTGGCCATTAGACGGCGAAAATTAGTCGGCTCCATGGAAACGAGGACGCTAGCAACGGAGCAGGTAAGTGAAAAACTTTTTATAACTTCTGTATGGCTCATAATTAATGCACAATGTACATTACAAAGTGCATTAATATGGCCATACAGAAGTGTATTTTTTTCCAATATAAGACATACCCCGAAAGTAAGACATAGTGGGGCTTTTGGGGATAAAAAGAAAGTAAGACACTGTCTTACTTTCGGGGAAACACGGTATAATACTGCCCCCTATGTACAAGAATATAACTACTATAATACTGCTCCCTATGTACAAGAATATAACTACTATAATACTGCCTCCTATGTACAAGAATATAACTCCTACAATACTGCCCTCCATGTACAAGAATATAACTGCTATAATACTGCCCCCTATGTACAAGAATATAACTGCTATAATACTGCTCCTATGTACAAGAATATAACTACTATAATACTGCCTCCTATGTACAAGAATATAACTACTATAATACTGCCCCTATGTACAAGAATATAACTACTATAATACTGCCCCCTATGTACAAGAATATAACTACTATAATACTGCTTCCAATATACAAGAATATATCTACTATAATACTGCTCCTATGTACAAGAATATAACTACTATAATACTGCCCCCTATGTACAAGAATATAACTACTATAATACTGCCCCTATGTACAAGAATATAACTACTATAATACTGCCCCCTATGTACATGAATATAACTACTATAATACTGCTCCTATGTACCAGAATATAACTACTATAATACTGCCCCCCATGTACAAGAATATAACTACTATAATACTGCCCCTATGTACAGAAATATAACTACTATAATACTGCCTCCTATGTACAAGAATATAACTACTATAATACTGCCCCTATGTACAAGAATATAACTACTATAATACTACCCCCTATGTACAAGAATATAACTGCTATAATACTGCCCCCTATGTACAAGAATATAACTACTATAATACTGCCCCCTCTGTACAAGAATATAACTACTATAATACTGCCTCCTATGTACAAGAATATAACTACTATAATACTGCCTCTATGTACAAGAATATAACTACTATAATACTGCTTCCAATATACAAGAATATATCTACTATAATACTGCTCCTATGTACAAGAATATAACTACTATAATACTGCCACCCATGTACAAGAATATAACTACTATAATACTGCCTCCTATGTACAAGAATATAACTCCTACAATACTGCCCTCCATGTACAAGAATATAACTATTATAATACTGCTCCCTATGTACAAGAATATAACTACTATAATACTGCTCCCAAGAACAAGAAAATTAGCTATTAGAATACTGCCTCCAATGTACACGGATAAAACCAATATAATACTCGCCCTAGAATATGTAATATGTACAAGAATATAACTACTATAATACTGCCCCCTCTATACAAGAATATAACTACTATAATACTGCCTCCTATGTACAAGAATATAACTACTATAATACTGCCCCCTATATACAAGAATATAACTACTATAATACTACCCCCTATGTACAAGAATATAACTACTATAACACTGCCCCCTATGTACAAGAATATAACTACTATAACACTGCCCCCTATTTACAAGAATATAACTACTATAATACTGCCTCCTATGTAAAAGAATATAACTACTATAATACTGCCTCCTATGTAAAAGAATATAACTACTATAATACTGCCTCCTATGTAAAAGAATATAACTACTATAATACTGCCTCCTATGTACAAGAATATAACTAGTATAATACTGCCTCCTATGTACAAGAATATAACTACTATAATACTGCCCCTATGTACAAGAATATAACTACTGTAATACTGCCCCCTATGTACAAGAATATAACTACTATAATACTGCCCCCTATGTGCAAGAATATAACTACTATAATACTGCTGCTATGTACAAGAATATAACTACTATAATACTGCCCCCTATGTACAAGAATATAACTACTATAATACTGCCTCCTATGTACAAGAATATAACTACTATAATACTGCCCCATATGTACAAGAATATAACTACTATAATATTGCCCCTATGTACAAGAATATAACTAGTATAATACTGCCCCCTATGTACAAGAATATAACTACTATAATACTGCCTCCTATGTACAAGAATATAACTACTATAATACTGCCCCTATGTACAAGAATATAACTACTATAATACTGCCTCCTATGTACAAGAATATAACTACTATAATACTGCCCCCTATGTACAGGAATATAACTACTATAATACTGCCCCCTATGTACAAGAATATAACTGCTATAATACTGCTCTTATCCACAAGAATATAACTACTATTATAATGCCCCTATGTACAAGAATATAACTAGTTTAATACTGCCCCTATGTACAACAATATAGCTACTACCCTGTTTCCTCGAAAAGAAGACGCATCTTATATTCATTTTTGCTCCCAAATATGCGCTACGTCTTATTTTCAGGGGGTGTCTTATTTCGCCGCGGCAAATCCGTCTGTGGCCGCTAATCCCTCAATTGGCCAGCTTTGTGGACAAAATTTCTCAGAAATCTCGTCCACATGGGACAGCAAATCTGTCACGGCAAAGCTGGGGGAAGCCGGTGTTGTGGTGCGGATTCACCAACCACAGAAACGGAAAAGCATGCAGCCAGTTCGCTTCAAAACAAGCGGCTGAGTGCCGTGAGTTTTGAAGCAGCGCTTTCCCGGCGGAAATCTCGCTGTTTATCGCTGTGGCCAAACTGCGAGATTTCCGCTGGAAATACGCTCTGTGAGAACCCAGCCTTAAGAATCACACAGGGTGCCTGACTCACACACAGAGCCATAAAAAAATAAGGGCTGTAAAGTAACGTACCTGTCTGCAGACAGAAGTTCCTGTACCACTTGTTAGCAGAGATGGTATTGCAGCTTCCGGCCACCAGGGGTAGCTCATCACAGCAGACATGTACAGCAGGAACAGAACGTACAGTATGGACTTTTTCAGCCAGCAAGGGGAGCTCACAACAGCACATTTGTACAGCACAGCAGGGACAGGATAACAGCAGACTTTCTGCAGATCTACCTATACATCTGGAGGTAGGAGACAACGGGGATGGCAGCAGGGGACAGGCCTCTTGACTTGCCTGCACTCTTTACTATGCCTTACTATCGGGGGGGCGCCTTATATTTGGGACTTCTGCAAATTTCAAGGGGTGCCTTATTTTCAGGGGGTGCCTTATTTTAGGGGAAACACTGTATAATACTGCTCCTATGTACAACAACATACCCACTGCAATACTACCCTCAGGTACAAGAATATAACTACTATAATACTGCTCCCTATGTACAAGAATATAACTACTATAATACTGCTCTCTATGTACAAGGATATATCTACTATAATACTGCTCCTATGTATAAGCATATAACTACTATAATACTGCCCTCTATGTACAAGGATATAACTACTATAATACTGCCTCCTGTGTACAAGAATACAACTAACATAATACTGCCTCCTGTGTACAAGAATATAACTACTATAATACTGCCTCCTATGTACAAGAATATAACTAATGTAATACTGTCCCTATGTACAAGAATATAACTACTATAATACTGCCCCCTGTGTACAAGAATAGAACTACTATAATATGGCCTCCTATGTATAAGAATATAACTGCTATAATACTGCTCTTATCCATAAGAATATAACTATTATTATAATGCCCCTATGTACAAGAATATAACTACTATAATACTGCCCCCTATGTACAAGAATATAACTAGTTTAATACAGCTCCTATGTACAACAATATAGCAACTATAATACTGCCTCCAATGTACAAGAATATAACTACTATAATACAGCCCCCTATGTACAAGAATATAACTCCTATAATAATGCCCCCTATGTACAAGAATATAACTACTATAGTACTGCCCCTATGTACAAGAATATAACTACTATAATACTGCCCCTAGGTACAAGAATATAACTAGTATAATACTGCTCCCTATGTACAAGAATATAACTACTATAATACAACCCCCATGTACAACAATATAGCTACTATAATACTGCTCCTATGTACAAGAACATACCCACTTCAATACTGCCCTCAGGAACAAGAATATAACAACTTTAATATTGCCCTCAAGTACAAGAATATAACTACTATAATACTGCTCTCTATGTACAAGGATATAACTACTATAATACTGCTCTCTATGTTCAAGAATATAACTACTATAATAGTGCTCTCTATGTACAAGGATATAACTTCTATAATACTGCTCCTATGTATAAGAATATAACTACTATAATACTGCCTCCTATATACAAGAATATAACTACTATAATACTGCCTCCTATATACAAGAATATAACTAATGTAATACTGCCCCTATGTACAAGAATATAACTACTATAATACTGCCCCCTGTGTACAAGAATAGAACTACTATAATACGGCCTCCTATGTATAAGAATATAACTGCTATAATGCTGCTCTTATCCACAAGAATATAACTATTATTATAATGCCCCTAGATACAAGAATATAACTACTATAATACTGCTTGCTTTATTCAAAGCAAATTACTACTGCCCCCTATGTACAAGAATATAACTAGTTTAATACTGCTCCTATGTACAACAATATAGCTACTATAATACTGCCCCCTATGTACAAGTATATAACTACTATAATACTGCCCTCAGGTACAAGAATATAACTACTATAATACTGCCCCTATGTACAAGAATATAACTACTATAATACTGCTCCCCATGTACAGGAATATATCTACTATAATACTGCCCCCCATGTACAAGAACATAACTGCTATAATACTGCTACTATGTACAAGAGTATAACTACTATAATACTGCTCCTATGTACAAGAATATAACTACTATAATACTGCTCCCATGTACAAGAATATAACTACAATAATACTGCCCCTATGAACAATAATATAACTACTATAATACTGCTCCTATGTACAAGAATATAACTACTATAATACTGCCCCCTATGTACAAGACTATAACTACTATACTACTGCCTCCTATGTACAAGAATATAACTACTATAATACTGCCCCCTATGTATAAGACTATAACTACTATAATACTGCCCCCTATGTACAAGAATATAACTACTATAATACTGCCCCCTATGTACAAGAATATAACTACTATAATACTGCCTCCTATGTACAAGAATATAACTACTATAATACTGCCCCCTATGTACAAGAATATAACCACTATAATACTGCCCTCTATGTACAAGAATATAACTACTATAATACTGCCTCATATGTACAAGAATATAACTACTATAATACTGCCCCGCATGTACAAGAATATAACTACTATAATACTGCCTCTTATATACAAGAATATAACTACTATAATACTGCCTCATATGTACAAGAATATAACTACTATAATACTGCCCCTATGTACAAGAATATAACTACTATAATACTGCTCCTATGATCAAGAATATAACTACTATAATACTGCCCCTTATGTACAAGAATATAACTACTATAATACTGCCCCCTATGTACAAGAATATAACTACTATAATACTGCTCCTATGTACAAGAATATAACTACTATAATACTGCCTCCTATGTACAAGAATATATCTACTATAATTCTGCTCCTATGTACAAGAATATAACTACTATAATACTTCCCCCTATGTAGAAGAATATAACTACTATAATTCTACCCCCTATGTACAAGAATATATCTACTATAATTCTGCTCCTATGTACAAGAATATAACTACTATAATACTGCCCCCTATGTACAAGAATATAACTACTATAATACTGCCCCCTATGTACAAGAATATAACTACTATAATACTGCTCCTATGTACAAGAATATAACTACTATAATACTGCCCTCTATGTAGAAGAATATAACTACTATAATACAGCTCCTATGTACAAGAATATAACTACTATAATACTGCCTCCTATGTACAAGAATATAACTACTATAATACTGCCTCCTATGTACAAGAATATAACTACTATAATACTGCCCCCTATGTACAAGAATATAGCTACTATAATACTGCCCCCTATGTACAAGAATATAACTACTATAATACTGCCCCCTATGTACAAGAATATAGCTACTATAATAATGCTCCTATGTACAAGAATATAACTACTATAATACTGCCCCCTATGTACAAGAATATAACTACTATAATACTGCCCCCTATATACAAGAATATAACTACTATAATACTGCCCCCTATGTACAAGAATATAACTACTATAATACTGCCCCCTATGTACAAGAATATAGCTACTATAATACTGCCCCCTATGTACAAGAATATAACTACTATAATACTGCCTCCTATGTACAAGAATATAACTACTATAATACTGCCCCCTATGTACAAGAATATAGCTACTATAATACTGCCCCCTATGTACAAGAATATAACTACTATAATACTGCCCCCTATGTACAAGAATATAGCTACTATAATACTGCCCTCTATGTAGAAGAATATAACTACCTGGTATTATAATACGGATGTGCGTCTCTCTGAATTTTATAGTCACCGCACTTACTGTGTATCAGTGGTGTGTGTAGGGCTCCTCTGCTGGTGGATATTGGTATTTTGCTATGTACATGTCAGTTATGTAAATACTGGATTGTGATCAGACACTGTGTAGCAGTGACCAGCATTGTGCTTCATGTATAAACATTGTGTCATGGTGGTGGACTACAGGAGGGTCATCAAGTTCCAGAAATTGAACCTTCTCATTATGCAGATCAGCTGGTCACTGCCCTAATGGATACCAAAAATGTTTTCCTTTGATATGGTTTCTGGCTCTTTTGTCAAAGAAGACATGAAAGGAGCGATCCCACAAAGCAATAGAATCCTCTGCTACATCACACAGTAATGAAAGAGCGACAATACCCGACTATTCATAGCAGCGTACTGGATACTGAAACCTAAACATAGATTGTAAGTCCACCAACACAAGCATCAGGTGCATTACATGGTGATATAAAATGCAGCGCCACCTCATGTCACTGCCATGCTGTTGTCTTAAAACTGATATCAAAATCTGCAGTAGATATACATGAAAATACACGAATTATACCCCAATATATATTCGTCTACAGGGAGCAGTATTATAGTAGTATATTCCTGTACATAGGGGGCAGTATTATAGTAGTTATATTCTTGTACCTAGGGGGCAGTATTATAGCAGTTATATTCTTGTACATAGGAGCAGTATTATAGCAGTTATATTCTTGTACATAGAGGGCAGTATTATAGTAGTTATATTCTTGTACATAGGGGGCAGTATTATAGTAGTTATATTCTTGTACACAGGAGCAGTATTATAGTAGTTATATTCTTGTACATAGGGGGCAGTATTATAGTAGTTATATTCTTGTACATAGGGGGCAGTATTATAGTAGTTATAATCTTGTACATAGGGGACAGTATTATAGTAGTTATATTCTAGTACACAGGAAGCAGTATTATAGTATTTATATTCTTGTACTTAGGGAGCAGTATTATAGTAGTCATATTCTTGTACAGAGAGGGCAGTATTATAGTAGTTATATTCTTGTACATAGGAGGCAGTATTATAGTAGTTATATTCTTGTACATAGGTGGCAGTATTATAGTAGTCATATTCTTGTACAGAGAGGGCAGTATTATAGTAGTTATATTCTTGTACATAGGAGGCAGTATTATAGTAGTTATATTCTTGTACATAGCAGCAGTATTATAGTAGTTATATTCTTATACATAGGGGGCATTATTATTTTAGTTATATTCTTGTACATAGGGGGCAGGATTATAGTAGTTATATTCTTGTACATAGCAGCATTATTACAGTAGTTATATTCTTTTACATATGGGACAGTATTATAGTAGTAATATTCTTCTACATAAGGGGCAGTATTATAGTAGTTATATTCTTGTACCTAGGGGGCAGTATTATAGTAGTTATATTCTTGTACATAGGGGGCAGTATTATAGTAGTTATATTCTTGTACATAGGGGGCAGTATTATAATAGTTATATTCTTGTACTTAGGGGGAAGTATTATAGTAGTTATATTCTTGTACATAGGAGCAGAATTATAGTAGTAATATTCCTGTTCACAGGAGGCAGTATTATAGTAGTTATATTCTTGTACAGAGCAGCAGTATTATAGTAGTTATATTCTTGTACATAGGGGGCAGTATTATAGTAGTTATATTCCTGTACATAGGGGGCGGTATCATAGTAGTTATATTCTTGTACATAGGGGACAGTATTATAGTAGTTATATTCTTGTACATAGGGGGCAGTATTATAGTTGTTATATTCTTGTACATAGGAGGCAGTATTATAGTAGTTATATTCTGGTACATAGGGGCGGTATTATAGCAGTTATATTCTTGTACACAGGAGGCAGTATTATAGTAGTTATATTCTTGTACCTAGGGGGCAGTATTATAGTAGTTATATTCTTGTACATAGGAGCAGAATTATAGTAGTAATATTCCTGTTCACAGGAGGCAGTATTATAGTAGTTATATTCTTGTACAGAGCGGCAGTATTATACTAGTTATATTCTTGTACATAGGAGCAGTATTATAGTAGTTATATTCCTGTACATAGGGGGCGGTATCATAGTAGTTATATTCTTGTACATAGGGGACAGTATTATAGTAGTTATATTCTTGTACATAGGGGGCGGTATTATAGCAGTTATATTCTTGTACATAGGGGCAGTATTATAGTAGTTATATTCTTGTACAAAGGAGGCAGTATTATAGTAGTTATATTCTTGTACATAGGGGCAGTATTATAGCAGTTATATTCTTGCACATAGGAGGCAGTATAATAGTAGTTATATTCTTGTACATAGGGAGCAGTATTATAATAGTTATATTATTGTACAAAGGTGGCAGTATTATAGTAGTTATATTCTTGTACACAGGGGGCAGTATTATAGTAGTTATATTCTTGCACACAGGAGGCAGTATTATAGTAGTTATATTCTTGTACTTAGGGGGCGGTATTATAGTAGTTATATTCTTGTACATAGGAGGCAGTATTATAGTAGTTATATTATTGTACATAGGAGCAGTATTATAGTAGTTATATTCTTGTACATAGGAGGCAGTATTATAGTAGTTATATTCTTGTGCATAGGAGGCAGTATTATAGTAGTTATATTCTTGTACTTAGGGGGCGGTATTATAGTAGTTATATTCTTGTACATAGGAGGCAGTATTATAGTAGTTATATTCTTGTACATAGGAGCAGTATTATAGTAGTTATATTCTTGTACATAGCAGCAGTATTATAGTAGTTATATTCTTATACATAGGGGGCAGTATTATAGTAGTTATATTCTTGTACATAGGGGGCAGTATTATAGTAGTTATATACTTGTACATAGGTGGTAGTATTATAGTAGTTATATACTTGTACATAGCAGCAGTATTATAGTAGTTATATTCTTGTACATAAGGGGCAGTATTATAGTAGTTATATTCTTGTACATAAGGGGCAGTATTATAGTAGTTATATTCTTGTACATAAGGGGCAGTATTATAGTAGTTATATTCTTGTACATAGGGGGCAGTATTATAGTAGTTATATTCTTGTACATAGGGGGCAGTATTATAGTAGTTATATTCTTGTACATAGAGAGCAGTATTATAATAGTTATATTCTTGTACATAGGGGCAGTATTATAGTAGTTATATTCTTGTACATAGGAGGCAGTATTATAGTAGTTATATTCTTGTACATAGGGGGCAGTATTATAGTAGTTATATTCTTGTACATAGGGGGCAGTATTATAGTAGTTATATGCTTGTACATAGGAGGCAGTATTATAGTAGTTATATTCTTGTACATAAGGGGCAGTATTATAGTAGTTATATTCTTGTACCTAGGGGGCAGTATTATAGTAGTTATATTCTTGTACATAGGGGGCAGTATTATAGTAGTTATATTCTTGTACATAGGGGGCAGTATTATAATAGTTATATTCTTGTACTTAGGGGGCAGTATTATAGTAGTTATATTCTTGTACATAGGAGCAGAATTATAGTAGTAATATTCCTGTTCACAGGAGGCAGTATTATAGTAGTTATATTCTTGTACAGAGCAGCAGTATTATAGTAGTTATTGTCAGAACCGGCAACTCTCGGGGCGGCCGTGCCCGCACCACCGGTCCGGCCACCCGGGGTGCAGGAGCGCGGCGCAGAGGTACCCCGGTTCTTGTGATCTCCCCGGGCCGCTGTAAGACTGGTCGCCGCCGGGTTGCT
The DNA here is from genome assembly GCF_035609145.1 of Eleutherodactylus coqui. Classification (NCBI taxonomy): domain Eukaryota; kingdom Metazoa; phylum Chordata; class Amphibia; order Anura; family Eleutherodactylidae; genus Eleutherodactylus; species Eleutherodactylus coqui. Next base: position 314,015,091 of record NC_089839.1, read on the forward strand.
AGGGAGGCAGCTGGTGCTTCTAGTGTCCTGACTACCAGGCTGGCTTCCCTAGTAACTGTCTGTGCAGCTAGACTGGGGGCGTGTCCCCAGCACCGCCCTGATTAGCCCTGCTGCTGTCAGGCTCCCCGCCCCAATCAGCTTCTGGGGCGGGAGCGCTGACAGCATTTAAATAGGTGTGTTTTCCTCTCAGGCCTCGCCAGTGTTAGTTTGGTTCTCCAGCTGCACCCGCGTTTATCCTGACTGCTCTTGTGACCTCGGCTTTTCTGACACCTGCTTTTGGACTTGACTACGTTTTTGCCTGACCCCTCCGTACTGCGTACCCTCTTGTTGCCTACCCGGATTGTCTGACCATTCTACCGTTGCTTGTCTCAGTGTCTGTTTGTCTCCCGTGTCCCGCTTCCCTAGTGAGGGTAGGGACCGTCGCCCAGTTGTCGCCCTGGGGGTTAGCCCAGGGGGGCAAGTAGGCAGGGACAGGGGTTGCGGGATATCTCAGGGACCCCCATATCCCGGACACTGTCCTGACAGTAACACTGGCCGAACTAAGGTCAGACCCTTGCATCCGCCCGGCAACTTTGAGCCCCTCGATGGAGGCCGTGGCGGCTGTAGCGAACCAGGTCCAGGTCCTTACGACCCTTGCCCAGGACCTAACAGCCCGCTTGCAGCCACGGGAACAAGTGGCAGCTGCAGGTCCCATGCAGCCCTCGTCCGCTCCAGGAACGATGTCAGAACCTCGAGCCACGCTTCCGGATTGCTTCTCCGGAGAGAGAGATCAGTTTTTTGCATTTAGAGAGAGCTGCAAGCTCTACTTTGATCTCCGCCCCCACTCCTCTGGTACTGAATACCAGAAAGTGGGAATCGTAATTACCCGCCTGAGGGGAGAGCCCCAAAATTGGGCTTTCTCGCTACCAGCTGGCTCTCCAGCCCGACTATCCCTTGACGCCTTTTTTTCCGCCCTGGGTCAAATTTATGACGAACCCGACCGGGCGGGCTACGCAGTCTCCAAACTTCTGGCCCTGCGCCAGGGTTGTAAGATGGCGGAGGACTACTGTTCCCAATTCCGTCAACATTGTACGGAATCCCGGTGGAACGATGCCGCCCTAAAAGACTTATTTTTGACCGGTCTGTCTGAGGGTCTCAAGGACCTACTTGTGGCCCACCCAGAGCCTAAAACCCTGGAGCAAGCCATGTCGCTGGCTATTCGAGCCGACCGACGTTTGAGGGCCAGACACGCCGCTCGGACCACCCCACTCCCCACGTCTACTTCTTCGACTGACCCGACCTGTTACCCTCCCACCACCGAGGCCATGGAGCTGGGAGCCGTGAACCCCGAGCAACGACGGGAACACCGCCTGAAGAAGAACCTCTGCTTCTACTGTGGGGAGCCGGGTCACCGCATTGCTACCTGCGCTAAGAAGCCACGGCAGGAAGAACTCCCGCTCCTAGGCAGTTGTCGGGGGGACTGTCTAGGAGCCAAGGTACTCCCTGTGTTGTCCAAAATGTTAGTGCCTTGCACCCTAGAATTTCATGCTTTCCACCGTACTGGGCAAGCCTTTGTTGATTCGGGGGCTGCGGCTAATTTCGTTAACTTTAATTTCGTTGCTCAACTGTCCGGGGTTTTGTTACGTTTAGAAACTCCGATTATGGTTTCAGGAGTGGACTCCACTCCTTTGCAAGCAGGGGTGGTTAATCTGGTTACCCCTGAAGTAAGGTTTACGATAGGAGCCTTACACGTGGAAACCTGCACCTTTCTAGTGATGAGAGATTTGTCTGTGGACGTCGTCCTAGGCCTCCCCTGGCTCCGGGAGCACAACCCGGCAGTAAATTGGGACACGTTGGAACTGGTAAAGTGGGGTCCCCGCTGTGCCAACCACCTTCGTGCGGTGAAGGTGGGAATCTCCACCTGCGAGGGGAGCCCCCTACCAGAATACCTCTCCGAGTTTTCTGACGTGTTCTCCAAACAACTATCTGAAGCTCTGCCCCCTCATAGGGAATGGGACTGTAAAATAGACTTGATTCCTGGGGCCAAACTTCCTAAGGGCCGCATTTATAACGTTACGGTTCCAGAGAGAGAATCCATGAGGGACTACATCCAGGACAGCCTGGCCAAGGGGCACATCCGGCCCTCAGAATCCCCGGTGGGTGCCGGGTTTTTCTTCGTTGAGAAGAAGGATGGGGGTCTCCGGCCCTGTATTGACTATAGAGAGCTAAATAAAATCACAGTCCGAAACCAGTATGCTCTTCCACTCATTCCTGACCTCCTCAACCAGGTCGCTGGTGCCCGATGGTTTTCCAAACTTGATCTCAGGGGAGCATACAACCTCATCCGCATTCGGGAGGGGGATGAGTGGAAAACCGCCTTCAATACGCCCCTCGGGCATTTTGAATACCTAGTTATGCCTTTTGGATTGTGTAACGCCCCCGCCATTTTTCAGGGGTACATGAACTCAGTGTTTCAGGATATCATGGGGGTGTTCGTGGTTGTATATCTAGACGACATTTTGATTTTTTCCTCCGACTTGCCGAGTCACCATACTCACGTTCAGACTGTGCTAGCTCGACTCAGACATAACAAGCTGTTTGCTAAACTCGAGAAATGTGTTTTCGGGGTACAAAAGATATCATTTTTGGGGTATATCATCACGCCATGCGACTTCCAGATGGATCCTGAAAAGGTGAAGGCCATCACGGAGTGGGCCCAGCCAGGGTCGTTGAAAGCCCTTCAACGCTTCCTCGGCTTCGCCAACTACTATCGCAAATTCATTAAAGACTTCTCCGTGGTGGCTAAACCTCTAACGGACCTCACCAGAAAGGGGGCAGATGTGAGGACCTGGTCTTCTGAGGCTCTGAGGGCCTTCAATACCCTAAAGGCGGCGTTCTCGTCTGCACCTGTCCTAGTACAACCGGATCTGTCCAGTCCTTTTGTGGTGGAGGTAGATGCCTCTGAGTTTGGTGTGGGAGCGGTACTGTCCCAAGGTCCCTCCACTCTCACCAACCTTAGACCGTGTGCCTATTTTTCTAGGAAGTTTTCGTCCACCGAACGAAACTATGATATAGGCAACCGGGAATTGCTGGCGATTAAGTGGGCTTTTGAAGAGTGGAGGCATTTTTTGGAAGGAGCCCATCACCAGATTACGGTACTCACTGACCATAAAAACCTCACTTATCTAGATTCCGCTAAGAGGTTAAATGCTCGGCAAGCCCGCTGGGCCTTGTTTTTCTCTCGGTTCAATTTTGTTGTTACCTATAGACCCGGTTCTAAGAATGTCAAGGCTGATGCCCTGTCTAGGAGTTTTGGTTCTCCGGAACCTTCCGAGCCGGAGCCTGAGAGCATTCTCTCCCCTGGGGTGGTCCTCGCTGCTGTCTCCTCCGACCTTTCACCTCTCATTCACGCCGCTCAACAATCTGCTCCTGAAGCCCTTCCGGAAGGCAAATTATTTGTCCCGTTGTCACTGAGATTGAAAGTGTTAGAGGAGACACATGCTTCAGTCCTAGCTGGACACCCCGGTATCAGGGGTACTCTGGAGTTAGCGGCCAGACTCTATTGGTGGCCGCACATGGCCAAGGATGTACGGGTATTTGTGTCCGCGTGCCCGGTTTGCGCAAGGGGGAAGAACCTCAGGAGACGTCCTGAGGGGCCTCTTCTGCCCTTGCCCATTCCGTCCAGGCCATGGTCCCAGTTGTCCATGGATTTTATTACTGATCTGCCATCCTCGCTGGGGAATACGGTCATTTGGGTAATAGTTGACCGTTTCTCCAAAATGTCTCATTTTGTTCCACTTGGCAAGTTGCCTAACGCCAAACTTTTGTCTGAGATGTTCATCAAGGAGATTGTTCGGTTACATGGGATCCCCGAGGATATTGTGTCTGATAGAGGGGTTCAGTTCGTCGCTCGCTTCTGGCGAGCCTTCTGTAAAAATCTAAACGTTAATTTGTCCTTTTCCTCCGCTTTCCATCCCGAGAGTAACGGACAAACGGAACGGATGAACCAAGAACTTATCCAGTATCTGCGACTGTTTGTCTCTGATAACCAGCATCAGTGGGCCAACTACTTACCTCTCGCCGAATTTGCTATTAACAACCATGGTAACTCGTCGACCCAACTGTCACCTTTTTTTTGTAACTATGGGTTCCATCCCCGGTTCTCGCTTTCTACTCCTTTGGTCTCGAACAATCCGGCCGCCGACATATCCGCCGAAGAACTGTGCACAGTTTGGGCCCAGGTTCGTAAGAACCTTCAGGGTTCCCAAGAGAAACTGCGTAAATACGCAAATAAAAGACGTACTATCTCTGCACCTTTTGTGGTCGGGGAGCAGGTTTTATTATCATCTAAGAATCTGAGACTTAAGGTTCCCTCCCTGAAACTTGCTCCTCGGTTCATTGGCCCATTTACGGTTTCTCAGGTTATCAACCCGGTGTCATATAAGTTGGCACTTCCTGACCCCTGGAAGGTCCACAAGGTTTTTCACAAGAACTTGCTTAAGAAGTATGTGACTCCAGTTCTCCCCACCCAGAACCCGCCTCCTCCCTCTCTGGTACAGGGGGAACTGGAGTATGAAGTAGAAAGGCTTGTGGATGCCCGACGGGTTAGAGGTGGGCTGCAGTACCTGGTCCACTGGAGAGGATTTGGCCCTGAGGATAGGACGTGGGTCCCTGCCAGGGACGTTCATGCGCCACGCCTAGTCCAGGCATTCCACAGGGCTTTCCCGCTTAAGCCCGCACCTGGCCATGGGGGTCCGGTGTACCCCCGTAGAAGGGGGGGTACTGTCAGAACCGGCAACTCTCGGGGCGGCCGTGCCCGCACCACCGGTCCGGCCACCCGGGGTGCAGGAGCGCGGCGCAGAGGTACCCCGGTTCTTGTGATCTCCCCGGGCCGCTGTAAGACTGGTCGCCGCCGGGTTGCTAGGGAGGCAGCTGGTGCTTCTAGTGTCCTGACTACCAGGCTGGCTTCCCTAGTAACTGTCTGTGCAGCTAGACTGGGGGCGTGTCCCCAGCACCGCCCTGATTAGCCCTGCTGCTGTCAGGCTCCCCGCCCCAATCAGCTTCTGGGGCGGGAGCGCTGACAGCATTTAAATAGGTGTGTTTTCCTCTCAGGCCTCGCCAGTGTTAGTTTGGTTCTCCAGCTGCACCCGCGTTTATCCTGACTGCTCTTGTGACCTCGGCTTTTCTGACACCTGCTTTTGGACTTGACTACGTTTTTGCCTGACCCCTCCGTACTGCGTACCCTCTTGTTGCCTACCCGGATTGTCTGACCATTCTACCGTTGCTTGTCTCAGTGTCTGTTTGTCTCCCGTGTCCCGCTTCCCTAGTGAGGGTAGGGACCGTCGCCCAGTTGTCGCCCTGGGGGTTAGCCCAGGGGGGCAAGTAGGCAGGGACAGGGGTTGCGGGATATCTCAGGGACCCCCATATCCCGGACACTGTCCTGACAGTTATATTCTTGTACATAGGGGGCAGTATTATAGTAGTTATATTCCTGTACATAGGGGGCGGTATCATAGTAGTTATATTCTTGTACATAGGGGACAGTATTATAGTAGTTATATTCTTGTACATAGGGGGCAGTATTATAGTTGTTATATTCTTGTACATAGGAGGCAGTATTATAGTAGTTATATTCTGGTACATAGGGGCGGTATTATAGCAGTTATATTCTTGTACACAGGAGGCAGTATTATAGTAGTTATATTCTTGTACCTAGGGGGCAGTATTATAGTAGTTATATTCTTGTACATAGGAGCAGAATTATAGTAGTAATATTCCTGTTCACAGGAGGCAGTATTATAGTAGTTATATTCTTGTACAGAGCGGCAGTATTATAGTAGTTATATTCTTGTACATAGGGGGCAGTATTATAGTAGTTATATTCCTGTACATAGGGGGCGGTATCATAGTAGTTATATTCTTGTACATAGGGGACAGTATTATAGTAGTTATATATTGTTGTACATAGGGGGCGGTATTATAGCAGTTATATTCTTGTACACAGGAGGCAGTATTATAGTTGTTATATTCTTGTACTTAGGTGGCGGTATTATAGTAGTTATATTCTTGTACATAGGGGACAGTATTATAGTAGTTATATTCTTGTACACAGGAGGCAGTATTATAGTAGTTATATTCTTGTACTTAGGGGGCGGTATTATAGTAGTTATATACTTGTACATAGGAGGCAGTATTATAGTAGTTATATTATTGTACATAGGAGCAGTATTATAGTAGTTATATTCTTGTACTTAGGGGGCGGTATTATAGTAGTTATATTCTTGTACATAGGAGGCAGTATTATAGTAGTTATATTCTTGTACATAGGAGGCAGTATTGTAGTAGTTATATTCTTGTACATAGGAGCAGTATTATAGTAGTTATATTCTTGTACATAGGAGGCAGTATTATAGTAGTTATATTCTTGTGCATAGGAGGCAGTATTATAGTAGTTATATTCTTGTACTTAGGGGGCGGTATTATAGTAGTTATATACTTGTACATAGGAGGCAATATTATAGTAGTTATATTCTTGTACATAGGAGCAGTATTATAGTAGTTATATTCTTGTACATAGCAGCAGTATTATAGTAGTTATATTCTTATACATAGGGGGCAGTATTATAGTAGTTATATTCTTGTACATAGGGGGCAGTATTATAGTAGTTATATACTTGTACATAGGGGGTAGTATTATAGTAGTTATATACTTGTACATAGCAGCAGTATTATAGTAGTTATATTCTTGTACATAAGGGGCAGTATTATAGTAGTTATATTCTTGTACATAAGGGGCAGTATTATAGTAGTTATATTCTTGTACTTAGGGGGCAGTATTATAGTAGTTATATTCTTGTACATAGGAGGCAGTATTATAGTAGTTATATTCTTGTACATAGGGGGAAGTATTATAGTAGTTATATTCTTGTACATAGAGAGCAGTATTATAATAGTTATATTCTTGTGCATAGGGGCAGTATTATAGTAGTTATATTCTTGTACATAGGAGGCAGTATTATAGTAGTTATATTCTTGTACATAGGGAGCAGTATTATAATACTTATATTCTTGTACATAGGGGGCAGTATTATAGTAGTTATATGCTTGTAAATAGGGGGCAGTATTATAGTAGTTATATTCTTGTACATAGGGGGCAGTATTATAGTAGCTATATTCTTGTACATTGTAAGCAGTATTATAATAGTTATATACTTGTACATAGGGGGCAGTATTATAGTAGTTATATTCTTGTACATAGGGGGCAATATTATACTGGTTATATTCTTGTACATAGGAGCAGTAATATAGTAGTTATATTCTTGTACATAGGGGGCAGTATTATAGTAGCTATATTCTTGTACATTGTAAGCAGTATTATAATAGTTATATACTTGTACATAGGGGGCAGTATTATAGTAGTTATATTCTTGTATATAGGGGGCAGTATTATAGTAGTTATATTCTTGTACATAGGGGGCAGTATTATAGTAGTTATATTCTTGTACACAGGGGGCAGTATTATAGTAGTTATATTCTTGTACATAGGGGGCAGTATTATAGTAGTTATATTCTTGTACATAGTGGGCAGTATTATAGTAGTTATATTCTTGTACATAGGAGGCAGTATTATAGTAGTTATATTCTTGTACATAGGAGCAGTATTATAGTAGTTATATTCTTGTACATAGGTATCAGTATTATAGTAGTTATATTCTTGTACATAGGGGCAGTATTATAGTAGTTATATTCTTGTACAAAGGAGGCAGTATTATAGTAGTTATATTCTTGTACATAGGGGCAGTATTATAGCAGTTATATTCTTGCACATAGGAGGCAGTATAATAGTAGTTATATTCTTGTACATAGGGAGCAGTATTATAATAGTTATATTATTGTACAAAGGTGGCAGTATTATAGTAGTTATATTCTTGTACATAGGGGGCAGTATTATAGTAGTTATATTCTTGCACACAGGAGGCAGTATTATAGTAGTTATATTCTTGTACTTAGGGGGCGGTATTATAGTATTTATATTCTTGTACATAGGAGGCAGTATTATAGTAGTTATATTATTGTACATAGGAGCAGTATTATAGTAGTTGTATTCTTGTACTTAGGGGGCGGTATTATAGTAGTTATATTCTTGTACATAGGAGCAGTATTATAGTAGTTATATTCTTGTACTTAGGGGGCGGTATTATAGTAGTTATATTCTTGTACATAGGAGGCAGTATTATAGTAGTTATATTCTTGTACATAGGAGCAGTATTATAGTAGTTATATTCTTGTACATAGCAGCAGTATTATAGTAGTTATATTCTTATACATAGGGGGCAGTATTATAGTAGTTATATTCTTGTACATAGGGGGCAGTATTATAGTAGTTATATACTTGTACATAGGGGGTAGTATTATAGTAGTTATATACTTGTACATAGCAGCAGTATTATAGTAGTTATATTCTTGTACATAGGGGACAGTATTATAGTAGTTATATTCTTGTACATAAGGGGCAGTATTATAGTAGTTATATTCTTGTACATAGGGGGCAGTATTATAGTAGTTATATTCTTGTACATAGGGGGCAGTATTATAGTAGTTATATTCTTGTACATAGGGGACAGTATTATAGTAGTTATATTCTTGTACATAAGGGGCAGTATTATAGTAGTTATATTCTTGTACATAAGGGGCAGTATTATAGTAGTTATATTCTTGTACATAGGGGGCAGTATTATAGTAGTTATATTCTTGTACATAGGAGGCAGTATTATAGTAGTTATATTCTTGTACATAGGGGGCAGTATTATAGTAGATATTTTCCTGTACATAGGGGGAAGTATTATAGTAGTTATATTCTTGTACATAGAGAGCAGTATTATAATAGTTAAATTCTTGTACATAGGGGCAGTATTATAGTAGTTATATTCTTGTACATAGGAGGCAGTATTATAGTAGTTATATTCTTGTACATAGGGAGCAGTATTATAGTAGTTATATTCTTGTACATAGGGGGCAGTATTATAGTAGTTATATTCTTGTACATATGAGGCAGTATTATAGTAGTTATATTCGTATACATAGGAGGCAGTATTATAGTAGTTATATTCTTGTACATAGGGGGCAGTATTATAGTAGTTATATTCTAGTACATAGGAGACAGTATTATAGTAGTTATATTCTTGTACATAGGGGGCAGTATTATACTAGTTATATTCTTTTACATAGGAGGCAGTATTATAGTAGTTATATTCTAGTACATAGGAGGCAGTATTATACTAGTTATATTCTTGTACATAGGAGGCAGTATTATAGTAGTTATATTCTAGTACATAGGAGGCAGTATTATACTAGTTATATTCTTGTACATAGGAGGCAGTATTATAGTAGTTATATTCTAGTACATTGGGGGCAGTATTATAGTAGTTATATTCTAGTACATAGGAGGCAGTATTATAGTAGTTATATTCTTGTACATAGGAGCAGTATTATAGTAGTTATATTCTTGTACATAGGGGGCAGTAATATAGTAGTTATATTCTTGTACATAGGGGGCAGTAATATAGTAGTTATATTCTTGTACATAGGAGCAGTATTATAGTAGTTATATTCTTGTACATAGGGGGCAGTAATATAGTAGTTATATTCTTGTACATAGGGGGCAGTAATATAGTAGTTATATTCTTGTACATAGGAGCAGTATTATAGTAGTTATATTCTTGTACATAGGGGGCAGTAATATAGTAGTTATATTCTTGTACATAGGGGCAGTATTATAGTGGTTATATTCTTGTACATAGGGGCAGTATTATAGTAGTTATATTGTTGTACATAGGGGGCAGTTATATTGTAGTTATATTCTTGCACATAGGAGGCAGTATTATAGTAGTTATATTCTTGTACATAGGGAGCAGTATTATAGTAGTTATATTCTTGTACATAGGGGGCAGTATTATAGTAGTTATATTCTTGTACATAGGGGGCAGTATTATAGTAGTTATATTCTTGTACATTGGGGACAGTATTATAGTAGTTATATTCTTGTACATAGGAGGCAGTATTATAGTAGTTACATTCTTGTACATAGGAGGCAGTATTATAGTAGTTATATTTTTGTACATAGGGGGCAGTATTATATTAGTTATATTCTAGTACATAGGAGGCAGTATTATAGTAGTTATATTTTTGTACATAGGTGTCAGTAAGTAGTTATATTCTTTTTTTTCGTAGGTACAGTACTAAAGTAGTAATTATTTCAATATGTGCAAATGCACAGGAAAATAAAGCATGCTGCGTATTCTTTTGTGCGAATGAAATGCACCCACAAAATACTCTTATGTGAACAAACTCATTGAAGCCTATGGGTTCTATTCCCTACGTATTGCTTGCGCAATACACTACAGAAATATGCCCAGATGATACCGGTCTTAGGGCGCCCACCCACTGGCGATTTTTTTTCCCTGCGAAATTCGCAGCATTTTTTTCTCTGCAGGGGTCTATGGGACTTGTAATGTTAAAATCGCGATCGCGCAAAATCGCGATTTCGCGGTAAATTGCGATTTTGCGCGATCGCGATTTTAACATTACAAGTCCCATAGACCCCTGCAGAGAAAAAAATGCTGCGAATTTCACAGGGAAAAAAAATCGCCAGTGGGTGGGCGCCCTTAGAGTGAATTCACCCATCACTGATTTCTTGCGGATGTTGTCACAGATTTTTGTTCAGATCTGCAGCAGATTTGAGCCTTACAATTAAATCCAAATTGAAGGGGTAAATCTGCTTCCGATATGCACCAATATGCTTAACCAAATGTGCTGCAAATTAGCGCGGTGTGAACGCACGCTTAGAATACTTTCATCTGAGCACAGTTTTCTTTAGGATTTCCACGTTTCTTAGCTGATGCTAATCTATGAATCCATTTACATATAAAATACATGTATATTTACAGAAAGAACACAATGCAGAATTTTCATTGGCTCTGTGGATGGAAACCATCTATTGAAGTCTTAGTGGAGGCATCAGGGATCCCATCCGTATTATATCAGTATTTGCAGTCACTGGTATTATTTTCTTTTTGGCAAAAGAGAACAGTTTTTATCCAATCGAGAATAACAATTAACTGAAAAGCTGATGAAATACTGATTTATCCCGTTCATCATGTGTCCGTATCGCAGATCCGTATTACAGACGTTTACAAATAGACTGATGTGAAAAAGGGCAAACTCTCTATTGATACTATTATTTTTTCTCAACCAAAACAACATGTTCCGCCTGTAGCCCTTTAACCCTTTCCTTTTCCAGGCTGCCGGTCTCCCTATATACAGTGTATTGATGGTTTCACTTCCTCCTTCGGTCACTGAATCTTGCAACTCCATATACCAAAAAAACCTTGTTTGATGATAGAATTTAAAGCTTAACTTTTATTTCACAGATAAAAAACACATTAAAAAGACCAAAAGTAATATTAATCAATATTTATCCCTTTTTTTTAGTTCTATAAAAAGAATATTTTTTTCTTTCTCTAGTTTAGGGTTTCTTAGGGAAAGATATGAGATCGGGGTTGTTCTTATCAGGACGGGTGCTCCATACTAGTTAGCTCGGTATCTGGAGTCATTGTCATCTGTTTCATTTGTCTTTTATCTGTGAAATAAAATTAAAATTTTTAACTCAATATTTTGCTATATGGAGTTGTTTTTGATGGTTAATAGCCTTTCATTATCAAATCAAATGAGCTTGTGGACTTCCCAGATTTAGTCCGTTTGACAGTCATTGGATCTCGGTCCGATATATCAGAGACATTTTTTGTTATATTCCGTGTTTCCTCAGTTTCTGCATAGTGACTCATTCGATCCGACACTTAGAAGCCATTCCTGTAGGGTGGTTTGGCTCAGAGCTTGGATTTTATATGGGATTAGTATGACATGTGGCAGCAAGAGAAAGGCGATGGAAAATATGATGGGCGGGAAAAGAAATGTAAGGGATGCTGGGAAGAGAGGTTTCTGCACAGGAACATTTAGTGAGTAAAGAAAGGGATCCTGGTGCAACAGTTAATCCCCTGCCCAACCCACCAGCAGTGATGCCACGTAGCACTGCATGTGATGACATTGTACCATGTATGTCTACCATAATAAAGGAAACACATCACAAGATTCTGAATTATTACTCCAGCCCCCATCTTACCCCACTTAGGTCTGCCAGGCTAGATGTTCTTTTTCCTTCGTGCAGCAGTGTTTTGTGGAACTACATGAATCCTCTTGGGTCTGCTCCTCCCCTCTGATGTTCGAAGGTGCTGCTGACAGCCCATTAGCGCCCCCACAACACAATTGCTTAGTTCTGCTACTGTATTGGTGTGATGAGCTTGGTTCTGGTGTTGTATTTATGTTATGACCTTGGTTCTAGTAATGTATTTATGACAGGAACTTGGTTTTGGTGCTCTATTTATGGTTTGGGCTTGTTCTGGTGCTGTATTTATGTTATGAGCTGGGTTCTATTGATGGATTTATGGCATTAACTTGATTCTGGTGCTGTATTTATGGTTTGTGCTTGTTCTGGTGCTGTATTTGTGTGATGACATTGGTTCTGGTGTTGTATTTATGTACTAAGGTTGGTTCTTGTACAGTATTTATGTTATGAGCTTGGTTCTGGTGCTATATTTATGTTATGAGCTTGGTTCTGGTGCTATATTTATGTTATGAGCTTGGTTCTGGTGCTATATTTAAGTTATGAGCTTGGTTCTGGTGCTATATTTATGTTAGGAGCTGGGTTCTCGGGCCGTGTTTATGTAGTGAGCTTGGCTCTGGTGATGTATTTATGTGCTGAGGTTGGTTCATGCTGTAATTATATTATGAGCTTGCTTCGGTGCTATGGTTATAACACCAATCTTGGTTTTGAGGCTGTCTTTCTATTCTGAGCTTTGTTCTGATCCGTATTTAAGTTTGGTTCTGGTGCTGTATTCATTTCATAAGTTTGGTCTTCTATATTATTCATTCACCAAGCTGCTCTGGTGTGGGTGCGCTGCTACCGTATCTTGCTGTTTTCTGGATAAGCAGTGCTATATACATAGGGGGGGCACACGGTGCCGTCTAACCTAAGGCTGGCACTGCATGGTGATACAAAGCCTTGACCTAAACCATGCTTGCCAGCTCTCCCAGGATGTCTGCAAGTCTCCTGGAATAAGGGACTTCGTGAACAAGTTGTCAAGCCTCCTGCGTGGCAGTTGGATAGGGTGGAGTCTGCAGTTATCAGGCACTCGGCTAGTAGTGTGCGCACCCTTCTTTTTGCTCCCATGTGTGACTTACAGTTGGAGGAACCCAAGTGCCCAACACAGGGAAACAGGAAGGAAGTTTCTGAAAGTTAGCAAGCATGACCTAAAGCCAATAGAGAGTCTGCATGAAGATTCCCCAATGAGCCTGAACTACAACCAATCTACAGAGACGAAGGAGCGTACAGGCAGCAACGCAACAAAGGGGGTTCCGATAAAATCTGCTTACTGTCATGGCAGCTGGAGGTGAAGCAAAGGATTTTTAGGGGGGCAATGACTTTGTCACAATGATGATTTGTGGATTGAACTATGCTTATTAAACAAATGCAGAAATGATTCAGAATCCCGGACCGGGGTCCCAGGATAATAATGGCAGAAGGACTTTTACACTTTGATGACATCATTAAGCTTTCCATCTGCTCCCTGCATTGCTGTTCTCATTTTAGGGTGGGGGAATGTGTCCCCCCAGATGTACGCAGCCCAGTAACTTGTGTAGCCACCAAACATCTGGGAGTCCCTGGAGGAAATACATAAGACGTATCAGCCCGTGTGACAGCGAAGGTTTCAGACTGGTGACACATTGTGACGGAAACCTGAGTGACAGACGGGCGCAGACAGCTGCCTGACATGTCCTATTAATGGACTGACGCCGGCAGCGAATGCATGTGTCAGCCCCTCCCCTCCGGCCCTGGTCACGGCACACCCTGCCAGGACATGACAGCATCCACACCCAAAATAGTCCCAACACCATGGAAACCGAGGCAATATTTGAAACAGGTCTGTTTAGCTCTAAAATAAGGAATGTGCGGTGAGACGGGATTCACCGGAGGGCGAGCAGAGGAAGGAACAGGGGGGCAGAAGGAAACGTGAAGACGTAAACGCTTCCTCTAAATATGACTTACTATAACTGGAGAGTGGGGGGGCTTAAACCTTGGTGCTCCGGCCTCGGGCGTTCCTTCAGGGTCAATCACAGCAGAATAATGCCGGCTTATCGATTCATGTCATGGAAAACATTGGAGAGATCAGCAAATATGTAGAAGCCGGGGGCAGAAGATCAGGCTGAGCCCCCGTTACTGCGCCACATTTTGCAGCCTGGACAGAAACGACTGATGTCTGTTTGGCCGCCTGCAGACGGCCGGGTCGGCAAGAATGCTCGCAGCGGGATCCGAGCCGCGTCCCTGCAGGGACCAGTGCGGCTCACCTGCTCCTGCGGCTCCGGCTCTGTGATGTGTCGGCTGCCGGCTAGCCGGCGCCTGCGCAGAGTGGAGCCGGCCCGGCACTACTGATATTTCTGTGCGGGCCTCTGTGAGACCCGCACAGAAATAGAACGTGCCGCCATTTGTTTGCCGCATGTATTTTCACACGGACAAATTGCGGCCGTCTGCATAGGATTGCCTTTTGTATCGCGTTCCTATGCAGGTGGGCACGGGCGGAAATTCTGCAGGAAATCCCACAGCGGAATTTCCGCCTGTGTGCAGGGGGCCTTTGACCTCTTCACTCATGTCATGGACTGATTTGCCACCATCTTGCTTACTAACAATGCGATTCCTCAAGCAGATAGTATCTAACATGAGAGGATTAGATACAGCAGTTCCTCAAACAGTATCACACGTACCAAAATTAGATACACGGCTCAACATGCAATATCACACAGGATAGGATTAGATACATGGCTCAGCAGACCGTATCACACAGGATAGGATTAGATACACAGATCAGCAGACAGTATCACACAGGATAGGATTAGATACAAGGCTCAGCAGACAGTATTACACAGGATAGGATTAGATACAGAAGATCCACAGACAGTTTCACGCAGGATAGGTTTAGATACACAGCTCAGCAGACAGTATCACACAGGATAGGATTAGATACACGGCTCAGCAGACAGTATCACACAGGATAGGATTAGATACACAGCTCAGCAGACAGTATCACACAGGACAGGATTAGATACAAGGCTCAGCAGACTGTATCACACAGGATAGGATTAGATACACGGCTCAGGAGACAGTATCACACAGGAGGGGATTAGATACACGGCTCAGCAGACAGTATCACACAGGAGGGGATTAGATACACGGCTCAGCAGACAGTATCACACAGGATAGGATTAGATACACGGCTCAGCAGACAGTATCACACAGGATAGAATTAGATACACAGATCAGCAGACAGTATAACACAGGATAGGATTAGATACACAGCTCAGCAGACAGTATCACACAGGAGGGGATTAGATACACGGCTCAGCAGACAGTATCACACAGGATAGGATTAGATACACGGCTCAGCAGACAGTATCACACAGGATAGAATTAGATACACAGATCAGCAGACAGTATAACACAGGATAGGATTAGATACACGGCTCAGCAGACAATATCACACAGGATAGGATTAGATACAGGAGCTCAGCAGACAGTATCACACAAGATAGGATTAGATACACGGCTCAGCAGATATTATCACACAGGATAGGATTAGATACAGGAGCTCAGCAGACAGTATCACACAGGATAGGATTAGATACAGGAGCTCAGCAGACAGTATCACACAGGATAGGATTAGATACACAGCTCAGCAGACAGTATCACACAGGATAGGATTAGATACAGGAGCTCAGCAGACAGTATCACACAGGATAGGATTAGATACAGGAGCTCAGCAGACAGTATCGCACAGGATAGGATTAGATACCGGAGCTCAGCAGACAGTATGGCACAGGATAGGATTAGATACAGGAGCTCAGCAGACAGTATCACACATGATAGGATTAGATACACAGCTCAGCAGACAGTATCACACAGGATAGGATTAGATACAGGAGCTCAGCAGACAGTATCACACAGGATAGGATTAGATACAGGAGCTCAGCAGACAGTATCGCACAGGATAGGATTAGATACACTGCTCAGCAGACAGTATCACACAGGATAGGATTAGATACAAGAGCTCAGCAGACAGTATCGCACAGGATAGGATTAGATACACGGCTCAGCAGACGGTATCACACATGATGATGGTGATGAGAAGCTCTATAGTAATGAGGCTTCGCCATAAAATGATATTACGGGGTCTCTGGTTTCTTGGAAGGCCTCTAATGTGAGCCAAGATGGTCACCTCACAAGTGAAGTATGCGGGATAAGTGATTACTAGCAGCTCGCTATATAATCTCCGACTAGACATTGCCTGCATGACATCAGTATTAGGGTTTTCTGAATTTGCACTCTGTTAACCCTTTGATAATGCTGGTTTTCGGGAGGTGGGAAATGTGTCCTATAGACTCAGAGGTCCTGGAATGGGAGAAGAAATAAGGTTCGGAGCTGGAGATCACTAACAGCAGCACAGAGGAAAACTAAAGGCAAATGCTATTCCTGACCAGTATTACAATGTAATCATTCACATCCTCACTACTGGCTAGAAATGAGTCATACATTGTAACTAATCTTTACTATTGACGAGCAGATATAAATTATAACTATCCAGTTCTTCACTATTAATGAGCAGTGATACATTGTAATCATCCACATCTTCACTATTTGTCAGTAGTGATACATTGTAATCATCCACATCTTCACTATTTGTCAGTAGTGGTACATTGTAACTACCTAGGTCTTCACTATTAATGAGCAGTGATACATTGTTTGTAATCATCCACATCTTCACTTTTGGTCAGCACTAGTACATAGTAATCATCTCCATTTTTATTATTAGTCAGCAGTGATACATTGTAATCATCAACATCATCTATATTAGTGATACATTGTAGTAATCCAGGTTTTCACTATTGGTCATTAGTGAAACATAGGAACTACCCACATCTTCACTATTGGCCAGCAGTGATACATTGTAACTATCCACATGAAAGTGCTAACAACCACTTGTCTGCGTGTGAGTGAGTGAGTGCTTAACATGCTCCGGCCCTGATCACATGTGCTGACTGGACCTGTGATGATGTCACTGTCATGTGATCAAGTAATGATTGAATGTGGAAAGCATAGATGATGCAAACAAAACATCCAAAGATGTGCTTTTTATTCCTCCATGACACAATAAAACAACCCAGCAACATTTCGACCTGTGTTAGGTCTTTGTCAAGGATCTGTGCATCTTATCTGCCTCACTGAATACAGTGTCAGGTCTGTGCTGTTGACAAATTTCCGTAATGTGTCACCGTCATGTAATCAGTCACTGTCTCTTAGCTCTGCCCCTGATTACATGACGGGGACATCATCACAGATTCTAAACCAGCAGAGGCTGATGAAGAATGTATGTAGCAAAGTTGTGTGTGTGACACATGCATGTAGCCGAGCTCTGTGCGGTATATGTGACACACGCATGTAACAGAGCTGTGTGTGTGTGACACGCGCATGTAGCAGAGCTGTGTATGGTGTGTGTGACACGTGCATATAGCAGATCTGTGTGTGTGTGACATGGGAATGCAGAGCTGTGTGGTGTGTTAATAATGCACATGTAGCAGAGCTCTGTGTGTGTGACACCCATGTAGAAGAGCTGTGTGTGGTTTGTATGACATGCATGCCTCAGAGCTGTGTGTGGTATGTGTGACACGCGCACGTAGCAAAGCTGTGCATGATGCACATGTAGCAGAGCTGTGTGGTGTGTACAACATGCGCATGCAGCTGAGCTGTGGGTGGTGTGTGTGACACGCATGTAGCAGAGCTGTGTGTGGTGTGTGATGCACATGTAGTAGAGTTGTGTGTGACATGTGCATGTAGCAGGGCTGCATGTGGTGTGTGCAACATGCGCATGTAGCAGAGATGTGTGTGGGAGACGCACATGAAGCAGAACTGCATGTAGTATGTGTGACATGCATATAGCAGAGCTGTCTGTGGTGTGTGTGATGCATGCATGTAGCAGAATTGTGTGTGTGTGTGTGAGGCGAGCATGTAGCAAAGCTGTGCATGTGTGATGCGTGCATGTAGCAGAGCTGTGTATGTGTGACATGCATGTAGCAGAGCTGTGTGTATGACACTTGCATGTAGCAGAGCTGTGTGTGTGACATGCATGTAACTGAGCTGTGTGTGTGACATACATGTACCACAGCTGTGTGTGTGTGACATGCAGGTAGCAGAGTTTTGTGGCACAGTGTGGCACCAGAAACACTGGTACTATAGTTTCCTAGTAATTACTAGTTTTCACTATTGGCCGCCGGCCATGAATGATACATTGAAACTATCCACATCTTCACTATTTGTCAGTAGTGATACATTGAAACGATCCACATCTTCACTATTTGTCAGTAGTGATACATTAAACCTATCCACATCTTCACTACTTGTCAGTAGTGATACATTGTAACTATCCACATCTTCACTATTGGACAGTAGTCGTGTTGTAAATATTCAGATCCTTACTTTTGGTGAGCAGTGATACATTACAGTCATCCAGGTCTTTACTGTTGGTGAGCAGTGATACATTGTAATCATCCACATCTTCACTTTTGGTCATTAGTGAAAGATAGTAACTATCCACATCTTCACTATTGGACAGTAGTCATGTGTTGTAAATATTCAGATCCTTACTTTTGGTGAGCAGTGATACATTGCAGTCATCCAGGTCTTTACTGTTGGTGAGCAGTGATACATTGTAATCATCCACATCTTCACTTTTGGTCATTAGTGAAAGATAGTAACTATCCACATCTTCAGTCATCTATTGGTCAGCAGTGATAAGTTGTAATTATCCAGGTCTTCACTATTGGCCAGCAGTGATACATTGTAATTATGCACATCTTCAGCATTGGCCAGAAATGATACATGGTAACTACCCACATCTTCCCTATTTGTCAGCAGTGGTACATTGTAACTATCAAGGTCTTCACTATTGGACGGGACTAATAAATTGTAACTACCCACATCTTAGCTATTGGTCAGTAGTCATACATGGTAAAGGTCAGGTCTTTACTATTGGTAAGCAGTTATACAATTTTATTATCAAGGTCTATTGGCCATTAGTGATACATTTAAGCCATTGAGGTCTTTACACTTCAGTATTGGTCAGCAATCATACATTGAAACTATCCGTGTCTTCACTATTGGCCAGCAGCGGTACATTGTAACCATCCATATCTTTACTAGTGGTCAGCAATGATACATTGTAACTATCCATATCTTTACTACTGGTCAGTAGTTGTGCATTGCAACCATCCAGGTTTTTTACTATTGGCAATCATTGATACATTGTAATCAGCCACATCTTCACTTTTGGTCGGCAGTGATACATTGAAACTATCCGTGTCTTCACTATTGGCCAGCAGTGGTATATTGTAACTATCCACATCTTCACTATTGGTTATTAGTGAAACATAGTAACTAGCCACATCTTCACTTTTGGTCGATAGTGATGCATTGACTATCCAGGTATTCACTATTGGCCAGTAGTGATACATTATAACTATCAAAATTTTCACTTTTTGTCATTAGCTAAACATAGTAACTAGCCACGTCTTCACTACTTGTCATCAGTGATACATTGTAACTATCCAGGTCTTCACTATTGGCTATAAGTGATACATGGTAAGCATCCAGGTCTTCACTATTGACTAGAAATGATAGATTGTAATATTTGTGTCTTCACTATTGGTCAGCAGTGATACATTGTAACTATCCTAACTCCCCACATCTTCACTTATGCTCAGCGGTGATAACTTGTAATTATGTTCATCTTCACTATTGGTCAGTAAAGATACATTGTAACTATCCGGGTCTTCACTATAGGCCAGTAGTGATAATTATAAGCATACCGATTTTCATGATTGATCGGCAGTGATACATTGTAACTTTCCAGTTCTTGACTATTGGTCAGCAGTGATACATTGCAGTTATTCTAGTCTTCACTTTTGGCCAAAGTGATAGATTGTAACTATCCACATATTCACTTTTTGTCTTAGGTGAAACCAACAATTTTGCAAAGTTGGCACAAGAGGAAGATGCCATTACTGATGGCACAACATGCCCTCTGAATGCCATGCCTTCTAATAACTACCTTACCCAACTTTTGCGGGAGCCAACTAAAGGGAGGGCGACTCTAGACTTAGTATTAACTAACAAACCAGACAGAATCTCGGGGATGCAGGTTGAGGGACACTTGGGAAACCCTCAACACTTGGGTGACCACAATATAATCAACTTCCAGCTGTCATTCAATAAGAAGCCTTATCAAGGAGCGACAAAAAACTAAACTTTAGTAAAGCAAAATTTGATCAGCTCAGAACTACTATCGGTAACATTAATTGGGACAACATCCTCAAAAATATCAGTACAGAGGACAAATGGGAAAAGTTTAAAAACCTCCTAATCGCCTCATGTGAGCAGTTCATTCCCTTTAAAAGCAAAAGAACTACAAGTAGAAGGAAACCAATGTAGCTTGACAAGATGGTAAGGGGGGCAATAAATGAAAAAAAGAAAGCGTTCAAACTACTAAAGCAAGAAGTGCATCACAGAAGGGGAAATCAAAAATTAAAAACAATCACAGAAAATGGCCGTTACTTACTGACTGAGGAGTGCAGATAGATGCGTCCTCCTCTTACCATGCAGGTAGCTGACTACCAAATGGAGGAGCCAATAACACCTGTGCAGGACACCGATAATAACAACCACTCACACTGCCTCTTGATAATGAGGGGGGTGGATGCTTGGTGTTCACTCCCACACATAGTGGATACAGGGTGCCAGACCATTCTGATATATGTAGTTCACCATGCAGACCAGCAACCTATTAATGACGCCATGATAATTCGGCGGGTTGCCCTGCATATCCATCAGTGAACCACATTGGTACTGCCACCGTTGGCTCCCCCTGGAGTCTTAATGCCACACTGCATGTGAATGATAGATAATAAATGCAAGGCATTGGTTGTTGAATGTTGGCCAAGATACATGAGCCCGATGGAGGGGACATGCCTGACGATTGGTCCTGACCAGGCAAGGTAAGTAAATTTTTTTTTTCATGTTAGAACCCCTTTAAACCCCTACTAGATATATATGGGGAGTGATCCTCCTCTCTGGGGCACATGGTATGGATACAGCCAGCTTCAGAGTTTGGTTCAGTCTGTTGAGTCCCCATCATAGGGAGATGACCCCATTTGAAAAACTATGCACAGGGGCTACTGGCCATCCTCGCTTCACCTCCCTGGTTTATAGATTTTTGTTGGAGACTGTGACAAATACGACACCCTCCTTTATTGCAGCTTTGGAAAAGGAGCTGGGCATTCTCTGTACCAATACAAACTGGGATAGAGCACTTCTAATTTTACCAAAAGTTTCCCAAACCCAAGAGAATGGTTTCAAAATCTTGTAAAGATATTCTAGAACTCCGGTAAAATGTAATTGCATATTCCCTGATCTTTCAGATGTATGTTGGTGTTGTACAGTCATTAGCTATAGCAAACAGCTATACCAAATAGCCAACCGGGCGGAGCCGATATTGTTCAGGTGCACGCCTTGAAAAGGACCGGATCCAGGTCCACAAGACAATCTGTAATACTTGAAATAAGGCAGCATTCACATTGCATCAATTTATGAAAGCAGAAAACCTTTATTCTCCATTGTACAAAAACAGCAATGTTTCAACCCCAGCGGGGTCTTTATCAAGCTCCCTGCTGACAGCTTGGATACAAGATGTGATACGGGCGGGCATGGAGGCTCTAGTACCCTGTTGTTCTACCTCTAGCTTGGATACAAGATGTGATATAGGCAGCCATTGAAGCTCTAATACCCTGTTATACTGCCTCTGGCTTGGATATAAGATGTGATACAGGTGGCATGGAGGCTCTAATACCCTGTTATACTGCCTCTGTGTTGGATATAAGATGTGATACAGGGGGCATGGAGGCTCTAGTACCCTGTTGTTCTACCTCTAGCTTGGATATAAGATGTGATACAGGTGGCATGGAGGCTCTAATACCCTGTTATACTGCCTCTGTGTTGGATATAAGATGTGATACAGGGGGCATGGAGGCTCTAGTACCCTGTTGTTCTACCTCTAGCTTGGATATAAGATGTGATACAGGGGGCATGGAGGCTCTAATACCCTGTTATACTGCCTCTGGGTTGGATACAAGATGTGATACAGGGGGCATGGAGGCTATAGTACCCTGTTGTACCACTTCTAAGTCGAATACAAGATATGATACGGGCTGGTAAGGAGGTTATAGTACCCTTTTATACCCCCTCTAGCTTGGATACAAGATTTGATGCCGGTGGAAATAGAAGCTCTAGTACCCTGTTGTACTGCCTAAAGCTTGGATACAAGGTGGGATATGGGCAGACAGGGAGGCTCTAGTACCCTGTTGTACCACCTCTAGTTTGGATACGAGATGTGATACGGGTGGGAATGGAAGCTTTATTACCCTGTTGGCTCACCTCTAGCTTGGATACAAGATGTGATATAGGTGGAAATGGAAGCTCTAGTACCCTGCTGGATGCCTCTATCTTGGATATATGATGTGATATGGGCAGGCATGAAGTCTCTAGTTCCCGGTTGTACCACCTCTAGTTTGGATACAAGATGTGATATAGGTGGGCATATAAAATATAGGACCATATTAAGCCCCCTCTAGCTTGGATACAGGATGTGGCGGTGGATGCCAAAGGTGGTACACACGATGGGCACCATGAGACCAAATGCCCTTCAGCCAAGGGCATGTAACGATGGCGGACAACAAAACAGTTGGAACTGTTGGTATGTCTCGTATGATCAGATGATCCTCTCTACTGGTGGTTTGTCGAAGGCGTCCTGAGCCCAGTCACCTTGTATGCCCTCACAGCTGCTCACATCCCAATAGTGCGCCCCTCTCAGACTCTGGTAATGGGGTAAAATCTCTTTTCTGCGTCGTAGAGGCGTCTAGTGGTCAACAAGCTCTACGCAAGTGGAAGAAGGGGTCGCTGCACACAAGGAGCCTCCGAGAGCCCTTTATTGGCCAAGGGGGAAACCACTTTTAGGGTCTCAAGACCGATCATTTAATCACACCACAACTCTCATCATTTACATATGTAGTGACCCAGAGTTAACGGGGCCCCTCCATAAGTTTGAATGTGTTTGTCTCGTGCAAGCTTCTTCAATGTGTATTGCACCTCTGCAGCACTGAATGGGTTAATGTCTGGGTCATGTCTGGAAAATGTATCATGTTGTGTGTCATGTGACTGTGAAGTATATATGTGTTTGCAAGGTGTAGTGCAAGGGTTGTTGTTGTTGTTGTCTTCTTCTGGCTTTTGGCAAGAGAGTGAGAGAGACAGTGTGAGACTTTTGTGCCTACACAAAGACCCTACCTAATGGTTCTGTGAGGGGATGTGAAGAATGGCGGCAGCTGAGCGATTCCCTATTGTATGGCCTGGGATTATCCTACCAGGAATGTGCCGGTGCTACCATTAAGTACCAAGTGAGAAGAGGGATCGTTGCTTTGCCTGTTCTGGCACTGTAAGCGTGAGTGTGTACTGGTAGAGAGTTGGAGAGAAAGCAAGAGTCGCCGGGTGCGGGATCACACAGATAGCTTGACTGTGGATTGCCTGTATCGCCCCGTGTATCCTCCCTGTCACACCACCTTATTTTGCTGTATTTGTGCCAGCCTGTTATGGACGATTCAGTAAACAGACATTACCGACCGTTCCCTGTTTTGTTCAGGACAGTTAACCCTACGTGTGGACTAAGTTATTTTACAACGACAAGCCTCATCTCAGAGGACGGAACAGTGGCGTCACGAGTGACAACGGGCATTGAGGTAACTCTTGGCTACTATTCCCCTGTGACCTTCCCCAGCAGTAACTTGGATGGGTCCCGTGTTGCCCTCACAGGAGGAGATGGTAGCGCCACCGTGACAGAAGTTATCTTTGTATTCCCCGTCATCTCCTCGGCTGCGGGCCTGCTCCTCGCACGCTGCACATATCTGCCTGAGATGGAACTGCAGGATGAGTACTGCAGCAACATGACAACTCCTTCTAGGGGCAGGATGGTTTTTGACTGTATGTATTCTATTATTGTAACTGTGATTCTGCTTGCACTTATGCTTTACAAAGCTTGATTCACCCAAAGTGTCATTCATCCAGACCATCGGAGTCCACGATGTGCAGTTCAGGCTCTAGATGGTATATAGCATCCTTGTACGGCTCATCTTGCTTTATCCTATTGACCTCCGATATGTTATACCTTTGTCCCATGGAAATATCTTCTCATGATCCCCGGTAAGAATACTGAAAACCATTCACCTTTGGTGTAAAATTGTTTCCTCTTGATGAAATGTCAGTCTTATCAGATATGGGAAGAATCACGATCGGGTTTTGCGTGCGCTGGTTTCTAAAAACTAGAATCAATAATAATACGAGTTTGAGGACGACCTTTACCAACGCTGGGCATGAACGCCTGGGCCCGGAGGGTGAGCTAGGAAATTCATGGGCGGTTTAATGTGCTTTGTGAAGACACAACACCAATCTTTATTATTAGGAAAAGGGCAAAGTCGGCAACGTGACTCACCCCACTGACTCACTGAAGGTTCCTCCTTTCCTCTGTGGCAGATATTACTAACTGCCATGATATGATTGCCAGCAGCCATTCACTGTGCTGAATATTTGATGTTTTTGGCTTCTAATGAAAAAAAATATCCTTCCCGGCGCGAAACAAATATCTCCAAAGGCCAAAAGATGATGATGATGATGATTGAACTGTTACTCACTGCCCAGCAACCATATGAAGACCAAGGAGACAAATGTCTAGGACTGGTGGCCAGCAGTGGAGTCATGGGTGTTTACAGTGTAGCAGCGGTGGCCAGTAATGAGGACACCGATATTATGTTCTATCATTGGTGGCCTGTAGTGGAGTGTTTATAAGGTAATATTCTTAGCTTCTAAGATATACATGAGTACAACATATCATTGGTGGCCAGGAGTGGAGTCATGGACAGTTGCAACCTATCCTGGTGGCCAGTCATGGATTCATGGTAGCTTACAATGTATCAATGGTAGCCAGTAATGAAAACATAGATGATTAAAATGTGTCAGTGTTGGCCCGTGGTAAATAAATGGATGATACAGTGTATCAGTGTCGATCAATAATGAGGTTATGGAGGTTTAGGTTGTAACATTTGTGGCCAGCAGTGGAGTCATGCATGTTTATGATGTATCAATTAGGACCAGTAATGAAGACCTAGATAATTACAATGTTGCAATGATGGACAGTAGTAGAGTGATGGATGACTATACTGTATCACTGCTGATCATTAGTGAAGACATAGATGATTACAATGTATCACTTTGGAGTAATAGTAAAAATGTGGATGATACAATGCATCGGTGGCAATTAGTATTGAGGATATGGAGCCATTGATGATTACACTGTATCAAACATTAGGACTGAGGGATGATTATAAACATTCCATGACTGATGTATGGATACATTGCGGCACATTCATTACCGGTGCTGTGGCATCAGTTGCACCTTTTATGGCGCAAATCAATTTAGCTAAATTTACTATTGATTTGTGTCAGAAAGCACAGATGTCCCGGCTCTCACTCCCTGACTGGTAGGGTGACGTGACGTTTTCTTGAGAGACTGTTTTTGCGGGGTGGTTTGCCATTGCCTTCTCCAGTCATCTTTTACCCCCCAGCAGCTGGGTACTTATTTCACTGACCTCAGAAGGAGGGAAGGCTGAGTCAACCTTGAGTCGGCTACCTGAACCAGTGACGATTGAACCTGAAACCTTCAGATCATGAGCGAGAGTTTAGGACTGCATTCCTGCTGCCTTAGCACTCTGCACCATATTTATGTCATGCAACTTTTTAAAAGTCCCACAATTTGTTGTAATCTCACTCCAGTAGCCGTCTGGTGTACAAAGTAACTCCACATTTTACCCCTTAGTGATGCGGCCTATTTTGGGCATAAGGACACAACAATTTTGGAGGGATTTTCATCTCTACTTTTCAAAAGCCATAACTTTTTTATTTTTCAGTTGACATGAATGCATGGGGGCTTGTTTTATAATGTATTGTATAACTTTTATAAATTTTATTTGTGGGGCAGGTAGGAAAAATACATCAGTTCTCTTATTTTTTTAAATCATGAGCATAAATGTCATGATACATTTTTTCTTGCAGATCGGTACAATTACAGAATGGGAGGAATTGAGCTAAGCAGCAGCACATGTGAAAAAGACTTGGGTATACTAATAGATCATAGACTGAACATGAGTTAACAATGTGATGCAGCAGCCAACAAGGCAAACACAATTCTGGGATGTATTAAGAGAAGCATGGAGTCTAGATCACGTGAGGTCATTATCCCCTCTACTCTTCCTTAGTCAGACCTCATCTGGAATACTGGGTCCAGTTCTTGGCACCCCACTTTAAAAAAAGACATTGAAAAACTGCAGCAAGTTCAGAGAAGAGTCACCAAGATGGTGAGCGGTCTGCAAATCATGTCCTATGAGGAACGGTTAAAGGATCTGGGAATGTTTAGCAGAAGAGAAGGCTGAGAGGAGACTTAATAGCTGTCTACAAATATCTGAAGGGCTGTCACAGTGCAGAGGGATCAGCCCTATTCTCATCTGTACAAGGAAAGACTAGAAGCAATAGGAGGAAACTGAGAGGGAGGAGACACAGATTAGATATTAGACAGTGAGGGGGATCAATGAGTGGAACAGGTTGCCACGGGAGGTGGTGAGTTCTCCTTCAATGGAAGTGTTCAAACAAAGGCTGGACAAATATCTGTCTGGGATGACTTAGTGATGCTGCACTGAGCGGGGGGTTGGACCTGATGACCCCGGAGGACCCGATGACCCCAGAGGACCCGATGACCCGATGACCCCAGAGGACCCGATGACCCCGGAGGTCCCTTCCAACTCTGTCATTCTATGCTTCTATACAACAACACCAAAATGATATACTTCTTTATGTTTTTCTACTTTTGAACAATAAAACCCCTTTTTTTTAAATAAAATATATATATTCTTTACATTGCTGCATTTAAAGACCTGTAGTTTTTATTGTTACCATTTTGGGCTAAATATGGCTTTTCTGATCATTTTTATTTCATTTTTTGGGGTGCGAAATGAACAAAATAAATATTTTGGCTCAGTTTTTTTTCCATAGCATTTGCTGTGCAGGGAAAACAGATTGTTCAATTCATTGTATGGGTCTTCACAGATGTGACTGTGCCAAACATGTGGGGAAAGGGCACAAAGAGGGCACAAAAAGGGCACCTTTATACATGTTTATTTTGTACTATTTTGTTTTCTGTAAAGTCCCCTCCGAAGGTCACCTGGAGAAAAAAGGCTTCAGTTTCCAGACGTGAGCGGGCTTCTTTACTGTAAGAGCGGTGAAGCTGTGGGATAGTCAGCTCTGAATCTGTTCTCAGCACAAGTAGTTGTTCACAAGAGAACGAGACAATCTCACTGCAGAAAAAAGCAATGATCAATGTAAATGTCAGGAAGGAACATCATAGGGGGGATTGTACATCGCAGCAGGCAGAAGTGGTGTACAACAAGGGTGCCTACCGAGAAGTGATACTGTGCCATTCATAGGGGGGCATACCAAGAAAACGAAGAGAAGTGATACTGTGCACTGTGTATGGATGTGATCTACTGCCAGCACTACGTGTTACAACCTGCATCCTAAAATACCGCAGTGCGTCCCGGGATGTGGACACTCAATCACCGTGGTCCACATGCAAGCTGCAGCCTGCGCCTCGGGCCTCATTCTCCATGTCCTAGGCAGTATTACAGTAGCTGGATTCTTGTCTGTTGGGATCAGGGCTTCTAGGGAATTCTGTGTATTTCGGATGTCACCCGTCATCATTCATTCTTGTAATGGGATGTTTTTAGCTCACTTCCATCGCTCTATAATGCGGATTATTACGATCTGAAGGCTATTTGTGTCGGATTTATATCGTCCTTTAATAAATAGACATAATAGAGATACAAAATAAAGATTTGTTACTGACGGGACGCACAACATGTCCGTAAAGTAGACAAAATCTAGTATAAATTGTCCGTCCGTCATGGAGATGGCCCTTATGTGGAGAGTCTGTTGGTTCCCGTTCACCGATCTGCTACATTCACTTCCTTCTCTGCATCGATTGCTATAAGATCTCCCGCGTCCACGTCCCGCATACTTTTGCTTATTTCCATAAACTCAGCACATAAAGTGTTAACCCCTTCACTTTAGCTCTTGGTTGGTCGATTCCATGGCAACAAATTTCATCTCGTTGTGGACGGTCCCGGAGGTGATGCTTCCATCCCTCACTTTACTCCGGAACATGAAGGGAAAAGCTTTCTTGAAGGACTTCCTGAAGCTGGCGCCCATGAAGCCGTAGACTATGGGGTTAATGGAGGAGTTGGCATAGGACATACAGTTGGCCCAGGTTTTGATTTTGTAGGTGGCATAGTTGGCTTGAAACTCTGGGTAGAATCCTTGGAAGAGGCTGAAGATTTGGATGGGACCCCAGCAGATGGTGAAGAGAAGGACGATCACTATCACCATTTTGGATATTTTGCTCCTCATGGCGATGGTTCTCTCGGAGAGCTGCTGCACCTGCAAGAATGGAGGAAAGCAGATTTACTTCTAGATATATTCATTTACCTTGAGGTGTGTCATATACTCAAGTCACATCCAGAGCTGCATTCACATTACTGCTGGTTGGAATCTGTAAGCACTGTACTCAAAAATGGAGGCCTAGCTGTCACAATGACTTTTTGGCCTGGTGGAAGGGAGAGCTGTCAGGCGCTGGCAAGTGCCAGGTAGAGCGTCTCGCTCCCCTTTGAGAGACCTGCAGCAGCAGGAGGAGAAGGATGAAGCACCCAAAGTTACAGGTGCTGTGAAGCAGCATGTTTGGAGCGCTATGCAGTTCCGTGGGGAAAGGCTCTGCACCCCCAGTGAAGAGACAGCCCCCAGTAGGAATGGTGTGAGGGGCAAATGTGCAGGAGCTTTCAGCGAGCTTCCTATAAAAGGACTACAGCTGTGTCACAGACAGACGCAGATACAGAAGAAAGTAGAGAAGGCAGCAGCAGTGAATTAAAGGGCCAATGTGTGACGTGGCATCGGCCGCTAATAGTGAAATGCAGCCGGCGCAGCGCTGTCCCCATACCAGGGTGCAATGGAGAAGAGCAATGCCAAATAATGAGAGTGGCGAAAGGGCCTGATGAACAGGGGGCCAATGATGAGAGTGACAACAGGGCCAGATGATCAGGGGGCCAAAGGTGCGGCAACCCGTGAGATAGTTCCGAGCTGCAGCATGTGATATCAGGATCTACGTATTGTCCTCAATAAAAGCTGAACAGACTCTGCACTTATATAGGGTGAGCAGCCTGTAAGCAGTGTAGCGCTATTTTTTGGGACACTATGGGACATTCAAATGCTGAGTGGAGAGCTGGGACTATGACGATTGACTGCGTTCGAGTGCAGCAATTATGGAGTGGAAGTTCACTGCATCTGATTGCCACCGTGTGATGTGTATAAAGGTGCGGTAAGGCACCTGACCCATAGTGACGAAGTGTACTTGGCGGGAGAGACCTTCAGGCCAATTGTGTCATCAACGACGTTGGGTGCCCCTGTGTGTAAGGATGCAGCTCCAATGGCGCAGAAGAGATCAAGGCTACAGATAGAGCAGTTCAGCTTGTGCTGGTGAAGGGCTCTACGAGCGAAGATTAGTCAGGTGACTTGCTGTTGCCGGAGATCGCACGCTATGTGCCAGAATATAATTTGTTCCGCTGTTTGATATTCTGTAACATCATGTAATCACACGGCCTCCCGTGGAGTGGAAGACATTTCATTATCCTTGTTCAGTAAAGTCTGTTTCATTTGAAAATGTGTGCTGCTCCCGTCTGTCACCGCCGCGCCGCAACGCCGCCACCAACCTGCTTCAATTCTATGGTGACCTTTACTGCATTGCCTTCTGGGGGAGTCCACATTATAAATATGATATCCCCAAAAATGGAACTCACTACACCAGAAGGGGGCAGCAGAGAGCAAAGGAGAAGTAAATGATCACCTTTATTTATATAGTGCATGCGTGTTCCATCACATGATGTCTTCTGTCCCCATTGGGGCTCACAATCTATATACACCTATCAGTAAGGTAAATGCAGCTCTGGTTGGGACTAGAATCGCACAGTGTTGCTCTGGTTAATGTGATTCTGCTACACTGCACACATGGTGCACTATTCTAGATTCTGGGTGGCGGAGTCGCCGTCTACCTGATAGTTGTTGTCCATCGGCTCCACCACCGGCTGCCCAACTCTCTTCAGCATCAATGAGTAGCACAGACAGATGGTCAGCAACGGCAGAAGGTAGACGGCCAGGAACTGGTAGAGGATACAAGCTTTCTTCAGGGTGTCTGATGGAAACTGCTCTACGCAGTAGGTCCTCGGGCCGTACCAGTAACCGTCCTGTATCTTCTGGTACGGGATGATGGGGGTCGACAGCAGCAAGGACCCTGTGGAGGGACACATCACAGTGAGATGCATTGCATACAGGCTCTGCCGGCACCCTTGTGGTTCTGGCTGGTAACGAAGCCACAATGTGTAAGTCTCAGCACCTCGGGTCCTCGGAGACGGCGTCTACTTGTGCCGATACAGCGAGATAACAAGCGAGACGACCGAAGTATCATCTTATACTGAAGAAGGGCGCTCTACAGAGATTTCAGCATGCAAGGAGTGCGCCATTCCCAGCCACACACACGTGCGTCCCGTGCGGCCACCGGCCACCACGCCCCACAGCCAGACCGGAGAAGAAGCGCCGCGTTGCCTCCAAACACTTTTTAAGCTGATGCTATCAATAAAACCTAGTGACTGCACAGGAGGAAGAGACTGCGCAGGAGGAAGAGACTGCACAGGAGGAAGAGACTGCACACATTAGTGACTGCACAGGAGGAAGAGACTGCACACATTAGTGACTGCACAGGAGGAAGAGACTGCACAGGAGGAAGAGACTGCACACATAGTGACTGCACAGGAGGAAGAGACTGCACAGGAGAAAGAGACTGCACACATAGTGACTGCACAGGAGGAAGAGACTGCACAGGAGGAAGAGACTGCACAGGAGGAAGAGACTGCACAGGAGGAAGAGACTGCACACATAGTGACTGCACAGGAGGAAGACACTGCACAGGAGGAAGAGACTGCACAGGAGGAAGAGACTGCACACATAGTGACTGCACAGGAGGAAGAGACTGCACACATATTAGTGACTGCACAGGAGGAAGAGACTGCACACATATTAGTGACTGCATAGGAGGAAGAGACTGCACAGGAGGAAGAGACTGCACAGGAGGAAGAGACTGCACACATAGTGACTGCACAGGAGGAAGAGACTGCACAGGAGGAAGAGACTGCACACATAGTGACTGCACAGGAGGAAGAGACTGCACACATAGTGACTGCACAGGAGGAAGAGACTGCACACATAGTGACTGCACAGGAGGAAGAGACTGCACACATGGTGACTGCACAGGAGGTAGAGACTGCACACATGGTGACTGCACAGGAGGAAGAGACTGCACACATGGTGACTGCACAGGAGGAAGAGACTGTACACATGGTGACTGCACAGGAGGAAGAGACTGTACAGGAGGAAGAGACTGTACACATGGTGACTGCACAGGAGGAAGAGACTGCACACATAGTGACTGCACAGGAGGAAGAGACTGCACACATAGTGACTGCACAGGAGGAAGAGACTGCACACATGGTGACTGCACAGGAGGAAGAGACTGTACAGGAGGAAGAGACTGCACAGGAGGAAGAGACTGCACACATGGTGACTGCACAGGAGGAAGAGACTGTACAGGAGGAAGAGACTGCACAGGAGGAAGAGACTGCACACATGGTGACTGCACAGGAGGAAGAGACTGCACACATAGTGACTGCACAGGAGAAAGAGACTGCACACATAGTGACTGCACAGGAGGAAGAGACTGCACAGGAGGAAGAGACTGCACACATAGTGACTGCACAGGAGGAAGAGACTGCACACATGGTGACTGCACAGGAGGAAGAGACTGCACACATGGTGACTGCACAGAAGGAAGAGACTGCACACATGGTGACTGCACAGGAGGAAGAGACTGCACACATAGTGACTGCACAGGAGGAAGAGACTGCACACATGGTGACTGCATAGGAGGAAGAGACTGCACACATAGTGACTGCACAGGAGGAAGAGACTGCACACATGGTGACTGCATAGGAGGAAGAGACTGCACACATAGTGACTGCATAGGAGGAAGAGACTGCACACATAGTGACTGCACAGGAGGAAGAGACTGCACACATAGTGACTGCACAGGAGGAAGAGACTGCACACATATTAGTGACTGCACAGGAGGAAGAGACTGCACACATGGTGACTGTACAGGAGGAAGAGACTGCACAGGAGGAAGAGACTGCACACATAGTGACTGCACAGGAGGAAGAGACTGCACACATAGTGATTGCACAGGAGGAAGAGACTGCACAGGAGGAAGAGACTGCACAGGAGGAAGAGACTGCACACATAGTGACTGCACAGGAGGAAGAGACTGCACACATAGTGACTGCACAGGAGGAAGAGACTGCACAGGAGGAAGAGACTGCACACATAGTGACTGCACAGGAGGAAGAGACTGCACAGGAGGAAGAGACTGCACACATAGTGACTGCACAGGAGGAAGAGACTCCACAGGAGGAAGAGACTATACATATATAAGTGACTGCACAGGAGGAAGAGACTGCACAGGAGGAAGAGACTGCACACATAGTGACTGCACAGGAGGAAGAGACTGCACACATATTAGTGACTGCACAGAAGGAAGAGACTGTACAGGAGGAAGAGACTGCACACATAGTGACTGTACAGGAGGAAGAGACTGCACACATAGTGACTGTACAGGAGGAAGAGACTGCACACATATTAGTGACTGTACAGGAGGAAGAGACTGCACACATAGTGACAGCACAGGAGGAAGAGACTGCACACATAGTGACAGCACAGGAGGAAGAGACTGCACACATAGTGACTGCACAGGAGGAAGAGACTGCACACATAGTGACTGTACAGGAGGAAGAGACTGCACACATAGTAACTGTACAGGAGGAAGAGACTGCACAGGATGAAGAGACTGCACACATAGTGACTGCACAGGAGGAAGAGACTGCACAGGATGAAGAGACTGCACACATAGTGACTGCACAGGAGGAAGAGACTGCACACATAGTGACTGCACAGGAGGAAGAGACTGCACACATA
This sequence comes from Eleutherodactylus coqui, assembly GCF_035609145.1. NCBI lineage: Eukaryota > Metazoa > Chordata > Amphibia > Anura > Eleutherodactylidae > Eleutherodactylus > Eleutherodactylus coqui. The sequence goes on from NC_089839.1 coordinate 314,048,557, forward strand.
GTGACTGCACAGGAGGAAGAGACTGCACACATAGTGACTGCACAGGAGGATGAGACTGCACACATAGTGACTGCACAGGAGGAAGAGACTGCACACATATTAGTGACTGCACAGGAGGAAGAGACTGCACACATATTAGTGACTGCACAGGAGGAAGAGACTGCACACATGGTGACTGCACAGGAGGACGAGACTGCACACATGGTGGCTGCACAGGAGGAAGAGACTGCACACATGGTGACTGCACACATGGTGACTGCACAGGAGGAAGAGACTGCACACATATTAGTGACTGCACAGGAGGAAGAGACTGCACACATGGTGACTGCACAGGAGGACGAGACTGCACACATGGTGACTGCACAGGAGGAAGAGACTGCACACATGGTGACTGCACAGGAGGAAGAGACTGCACACATGGTGACTGCACAGGAGGAAGAGACTGCACACATGGTGACTGTACATGAGGAAGAGACTGCACACATATTAGTGACTGCACAGGAGGAAGAGACTGCACACATATTAGTGACTGCACAGGAGGAAGAGACTGCACACATATTAGTGACTGCACAGGAGGAAGAGACTGCACACATATTAGTGACTGCACAGGAGGAAGAGACTGCACACATATTAGTGACTGCACAGGAGGAAGAGACTGCACACATATTAGTGACTGCACAGAAGGAAGAGACTGCACACATATTAGTGACTGTACAGGAGGAAGAGACTGCACACATAGTGACTGCACAGAAGGAAGAGACTGCACAGGAGGAAGAGACTGCACACATATTAGTGACTACACAGGAGGAAGAGACTGCACACATAGCAACTGTACAGGAGGAACAGACTGCACAGAAGGAAGAGACTGCACACACAGTGACTGTCCAGGAGGAAGAGACTGCACACATATTAGTGACTGCACAGGAGGAAGAGACTGCACACATATTAGTGACTGCACAGGAGGAAGAGACTGCACACATGGTGACTGTACAGGAGGAAGAGACTGCACACATATTAGTGACTGCACAGAAGGAAGAGACTGCACAGGAGGAAGAGACTGCACACATAGCAACTGTACAGGAGGAACAGACTGCACACATAGTGACTGCACAGGAGGAAGAGACTGCACACATAGTGACTGCACAGGAGGAAGAGACTGCACACATAGTGACTGCACAGGAGGATGAGACTGCACACATAGTGACTGCACAGGAGGAAGAGACTGCACACATAGCAACTGTCCAGGAGGAAGAGACTGCACACATAGCAACTGTCCAGGAGGAAGAGACTGCACACATATTAGTGACTGCACAGAAGGAAGAGACTGCACACACAGTGACTGCACAGGAAGAAGGGACTGCACACACAGTGACTGCACAGGAGGAAGAGACTGCACACATAGTGACTGCACAGGAGGAAGAGACTGCACACATAGCAACTGTCCAGGAGGAAGAGACTGCACACATATTAGTGACTGCACAGAAGGAAGAGACTGCACACACAGTGACTGCACAGGAAGAAGGGACTGCACACACAGTGACTGCACAGGAGGAAGAGACTGCACACATAGTGACTGCACAGGAGGAAGAGACTGCACACATATTAGTGACTGCTCAGAAGGAAGAGACTGCACACATATTAGTGACTGCACAGAAGGAAGAGACTGCACACATAGTGACTGTGATCTGGATTATAGTTTTCTCCAGCAGGTTTTGGGGTATTTTGTAGCTTCCAAATTGTATCGTGTGCACACATCATCGACCAGGATCAGACACAAATGCTGGTCTAAAACCGGGAGAGTCTCTACCATGTGTAAAGGCTCAGGCTTTTTATTATAACACATGATAACCGCCCTCTAATGGGCGTGCAACAGATTACATCAGTAACATATAGGATTCTCATTTGTCGGATCATATAGAATCCCCTGCCTCTCTGCCCACCCTCTACTAGCCAGGATGTAGCTTGGACTTTGTCCTCTATGCAGGCAACCTTAAGCAGTTTCTGTGTATGTGGCAACCCATTATTTAACTAGCTTCAGGATGGGAGGGGTGGAGAAGTGCTAGAAAGACACTCAGTATATACATATAATCCTATAACCTTTAACTCTTAGAGGCTGGTTGTGCAATTCCTATGTACTTAGCTAACATTACATCATACATCCTTTGTCTAGCAAATACCATGATTAGATTGTGTGTGTGTCCTTTAAACTCCACAGAGCTAAGAGTCATTACAACAGCAAAATACATTTGGTGTATACAAATCGATAGACATTTTATACTAATTAATTATCATGTCTACTACAATCCCCCCTTAAAATGTCTATCCTTTAACTCTCTATCTAATTTTCACAGTTCTCTGCGTGTGAGCCTATAACTGGAGCGTGTTGAAGGTTCGTTTTAGAGTCTTCAAGGGGGTGTAGGACTTGTCCACTCCTTCTGGGAATGCATGCAGCAAACTCATGGTGGGAGCGGCTTTTCCAGCATCAGTTTCGCAGGTCTCTCTGACACAGGGGATAACACAGCAGACTAGAACAGAAAAGGTAACCATCAGTTCACATACAACAGCGACGCCCGTCTGTGCCAGGATCCTTTACCACCCGCTCATCCATGGCGAGGGCTGGTCCCAAAAGTTAGCTCTTTTTAGTTAGTGCGGTCAGCTTCTTTAATGGCAAGTGCGTCTTTACCCGCGGGTCACGTGTCATCTAGGATGTAGGTACAACAAGTCTCCCCTATCATCTTACAGACACTCCCCTTTTTAGCTAAAGTCATATCTAAGGCCATTCTATTTTAAAAAGTCATAGTCGAGGTAGGTCCTATTGGTCGACTAGTCCCTATAAGACGTCTCTAGTATAATTTATAAACCACTGTTAATTATAATAAAACATAATTAATCCAGTCAACGTTTATTTACCATAATGACCAGGAAAATGGACTCGAATCTAGTTTTAACTTGGTCTCTAATTTTTTAAAAACTCGTCAGGTACCCCCCTTGGCTATCCTATGACGTCAATGTACACGTGTAGATCAAAACTACCACCAGGGGTCTCTCTTCTCGCTCTAGTATAATGTTACAATACTAGTAGTGTGCACAGGTACGCACGGTGTGGGACTCCCTAATCTTCACCCACACCAATGTCCCTCCTGGAGATAGTCCTAATGGTGAACACGTCCAGGTCGCCTCACCCTGACCCTACACTACCTAGTGACAAGACTGGAAGGAACCGCCGTACCTATGCGGAAAACAAGGATAGACCAACATGACAGGATAACCACAAAACACAGACTGAGTTGGATCGAGATAAATTAACTATTGGGGGTAACCTCATTATCCTCAATGTTGTCTGACAGGATGTGGAGGAGCATAAGGGCTTTACTAAGGCACACTCCCCTGTCCAATTACCCTCCAGGCGGGTCCTCTACCTCATGTCTCCAAAAAAAAAGCCAGTAAACGTCTCCTAAGGACTGGACCCGATTCTGCATCTATTCCCCTCCTATCGCACCGTAGGAGGAGCAATACCCATTGGTGAGTTCCCCAAAAATCTCCCTCCACCCTGCCTATTTGCCTGGCAGGTGTAGTTTCCAGGGTAGTCAGTAATACTCTCTCCGGTGCAAAACACTTAAGTAGTTATAGAGTATTCCTTCTTCCACTTCTCACGGACAGTGTAATTAGCGGAAATGTTCGTGAAGAGATTAATAAACCACTCTTCAGCATCTACAGGGAGATTTAGGGGGACCATCCCCGAGTGTAGTCGGGCACTACCGCACACGCAACAGTTAGACTTGTTGCTCCTGTTAGCATTGTACCTCATCAACTCCAACCAGAGATTCTGGTCAGAATAGCCAGTCGCTACTGTCAAGGTGTCCACAAAAGGTAGGGTTGGCTATGATTATCATGTTCGTCAAGGTCTTTATCTTATGACGGAGGGGGTTAATTATGGGCACGGGACTAAGTGAAGGCTTCCATTCGGGTGCATCTACCATATCCCTTATTTTAAACTTCCCTAAGGGATCTGTCCTCCCATACCGGTATGTCCCCAGACTGTAAGTCCCCCCCCCCCCCTCCCGTCCCCCGGGCTTGGATCTCCCATGGTTAATGTAAAAACCGCATTAAAACCAAGCAACCTACTAAGTTCAGCCTTCCAATACCTGCTGTCCTTATTATTCTCAAGGAGGGTTATACGACTAATTAGGGATTTCCCGCTCTTATCTTTCTTATTTAAGGCACTTCGCGGTTTATAGGACCAGTCTATTCCTGTGTTACATCCCACTAATCCCCAATAACAGCAGTCTTCTCCCCAGACGTTATTAGTGGCGCAAAGATATTGTATTCCCCGGGTATGTAAGTCATATAACCAGCTGGACTGAGCTAAATCTGACCTGCGGTGGGATCTTGCGCCTAGACACGGGACCACAGTACAATAGTCGAAGGAATATGCGGCTACTTGTGCATTGGACGAGTTATACTAGAAGGTAACCATACCCTCATATTCTTCAGACTAGGGATTCCAGTTGCCACCCTCCTCTCTCACTAGCCCTAACCAGAGTAATGTCTTTGGCACAACTAAGACTGGTCTCCCGGATCTGAAGCTTTCTTACAGTATGAAGCATGGATCCATGTAAGTCTTTCGGCTAGTTTCACAGCTGTGGCAGTAGTCAGAAGCACCTAGTAGGGGCCATCAAATCGGGGCTCAGGAGGGTGCTTCCTGAGGAACTTCTTGACGCACACCCAATCCCCAGGCTGCAAGTTATGTGTCCCAGTGTCTGCCTCTGAGTCTGGAAGAGAACACCTGTGCATAGGCTTTGGTTAGTTCTTTAACACGGAAATCACATACTTGGTCAACACATCAGATTGTAATTGTAACTACTGAGGATAGTAACGACCTAGCCTTGGGGCTAGCCCAAACAATCTCGTAGGGAGATAATGCATGATCCCCCCTGGGTTCATATCTAACACTGAATAGGGCTATTGAATGACAGTCTTTTCAGAGTGGCGTCATTTTTAAGTATCTTACTATTTAGCGTGCCACTACGTCTCTCCACCTTTCCACTACTCTAAAAATGGTAGAGTATGTAAAAGGCCTGGGATACACCCAGAGCAGACATGACATGTTACATTCACCTGCGAAGTTTATACCTCTGTCTGACTCTGAATCACTTCTGGTACCCCATATTCACAGTTTACCTAGTTCATGAGCTTCTTTGCGGTTACCTACTTGTTTGCCTTGGTAACAGGGTCGGCCTCCAACCTGCAAAAACATCAACAACAACAAGCACATATTCATACTTCCCAACAAGTGGGAGCTGAACGTAGTCAATTTGCAATCCCTGAAATGGGTAGAGTGGTCCCGGCAAGTGTGATGTGGCAAATTTACTTCTGCCCTGACTCCCCTATGGCATAGATCATGCTAAACTGGACAAATGATGCAGCAGCTACAGAGAACCCAGAAGTCGCCCACCTTCTTTCAAGCGTCGTCGTCATTGCTGCTATACTAGGTGGGTCTTTCCGTCCATCAGCTGGGCCATCATGAGATACAGGAACTGTGGTAGGCAAGTGCTGTTGACTGTTCACCACACGCTGTCCTGTTTCTGCTGCTCCCATATTAGTCCATTTATTCTTTCCTTCCTTGCTGGCTTGTAACTGTAAAAGTCTTTAGCATATCAAAGTCCAAATTTTTGTCAATGTTCAAAGTTTTTACCACTGACTCATGCCGTCAGTATCTTTTCTTCTTTCTTCGACGGCTTGAGGGCCGTTGCCTTTGCTATGCTGTCAGCGAGGGTGTCGTCTCTTGCCTCTCCAGTGTAGGAATCGGTGCGAACTCTCAACTTTGTCAGGTAGAAGTAGGACCTCCATGAGACTCTGTACCGCTGCACCATTCTCAATTGGTTGTCCTGCTAAGGTAAAAACTGTCTGGCCTTCCATATTGGGCCGTAATCATGAGCTATGCCAAATGCATACCAAGAGTCAGTGTAAAGGGTTGCCGTCTTACCTCTCGACACTCTACTCGCCTCAGTGATGGCCTTCAATTCCGCTTCTTGTACTGAGACATGCGGAGGCAGAGCTTCTGCTTCTAGGACATCTTGTTGTGTGACCACTGCATATCCGATGTGGAGTCATCAATCCTCACCCTGGTACCATCTGCAAAAAAAAGCTCAACATATGCAGTATCAACAGAGGTTCTGGTAACTGTTTGCATACCTGCAGTTTCTTACTGAATTAGTACTAAATAATCGTGCTGATGTTCTATTTCACATGGCTCGGAATCTTGTTATCTTATTCCATTTATTTATTTACTTTTTTTATTTATTTAAACCCAATAGCTGATCTACAACACCTAGATCATCTATGACCCAGATCACCTATGCCTCCCCCCTTTTGAACCGGAATACTCAATGGAAAAAGAGTAATTGCGTTCAAACTAGTAAACCAAGAGGCACAAAAACAAGCACTTTGTAGGTCAAGGTGACATTGTATGCAGCGAAGTCTGAGCGAAAATATCCTTTAGATTTTTTTTTTCAGGTTGCAGTTAGCATTTTTTAACACAAGGGGGCGCCACACAAGTAAAATTTTACATCACCCAGTGTAATAGTATTTCAGGGAAAATCCAGCGTTTAACTTTTACTCTCCTGGTGGAATATAATTATAGCTTCAGTGTAGACTGACTCTAGAATATACAAAAGACTTAAAGAAAAACTAAAGAATACGGATGAATTAACATCCTACTCTGGGCAATTCAGTCCCTCTTTCTTCACATAAAAAGTAAAATTACTTCACCAAATTGCGTGAAAAAGTTTGCTGGGTGACTATAGGGAAATTATTCCATCTGTAGGAGCCTTCCATAACATCATCTGTCTGAGCATCCATTGGAGAAGCGGGCAGTGGAAAACAGAGCCCCTGGGAACATGAGAGAGCGTCCCCTGTCATGTATTCCTGGTCTCTGCCCCCCATGCATCAACTCCAATCTTCCATGCACTATAAACCAGCTTAGTCATCTACTATGTCCCAAGCTGCATCTTCACAAAGGTTTGTTTCCCTGAACTTATCACACATCCAAAGTGGCCACATCTTGGAGCGTAACAAAGTCTGGTCAAACAAAACCTTACTTCAGACAATCATGATGTTAGCACTGGATACACTGGCATTGGGGAATATAGGCCTCCCAAGTTCAGCAAAATGGCCGCCAGAGGCAGAAAGGGGTGGGGCTACAAATCTCCCAGGTGAGGCAAGATGGCTGCCGGAGGAAGGGGCGGGGCCAGGCGCAGCAGCACTCCCAGGTGAGGCAAAATGGCCGCTGGAGGAGGAAGGGGCGGGGCCAGGTCCTGTCCCGGATGGGGAGGGACCGGAAGTAACATCACACACCCTGAAAGTGAGCACATGGGGGGGAAGTGCTGCAGAGTCACACTATGTGGAGTTGTAAACATTGCAAGCGCGGCCGCCATTACAGGGAGGGGCTGTAGTCAACACAAAGGCATTACATTGTTCATTAGCAATACCCCACTACATGCTTTCTCCTCTTAAATCTCTTAACTACGTTATACCAAAAAACTATCTAAAAACGCCTTTCTTTCTGCTAGGCTTCCTGCTCATCTTCTGAAAACTTTCTACAATCTATCTTATCTATCCATATTCATTTCTGCTTATCTGTCCATAACCTGACGTTTCTTTCTGCAACTTTTCCTGATCCTTCTCTTTGTATAACATTTCTACATGTTTTGCATATTCCAAAACATCCTGTACTGATCCCTCATTCTATTCTACCTGCTCATTCTATCCTATCCGAAGTTTCTGGACACAGTAGTGTTCCTCTTGTAAAATCTGCTTTCTTCAAATCCTTCCAATATAACCTCTCTTTCCCACTCAGATCACAATGCACATTAATTCTACAAAACACAAGACAAAGGGAACAGAAAGGGTTAATTGGCAAATGCTTTTTCAGTCCATTCTCTTATCAGCAACCCTCCCCCAATAATCAACACTGCACATTCTTTCTATAATACCAAACAGATGGGATTACTGGAGAATACCCACAATGGCTCAAGGTATATATCTCATCTACCTTTATAACAACCCACCGTCTACTAGTAATCCCCAAGAGCACTCCTTGTACACGATCTAGACAGGACATTTAGCTATACACAGAGACTGACGATTATTTTCAATGACCAAAACCTCAACAATATTCTGGAGACATCAGCCGTCACACCACGGCTATATTCCCGCGTATATACCTTTTCACATATGAGAACATAACACGCTCAATCATAAATGTAAATATGCATATCAAATCTTCCTAACCTCACACTAGTTACCTAGGAGCAAGTGTCTGGCGCGCTCCCTCAGACTTAAACAGCCGAGTCCGCCCTTCTGACACATTAACCCTCACAGAATTTGTCTCTTGGTCTTGTATACACAATTTTTAACCGTCTCAGACATAGCAGCCACAGCATACAAAATACCCCTTAAGCAGGTTAAAACGGTGGTCTTTTTTCCGAGTAAGAAAGAACTATATTACCTGCCTTTCATTGATTTATCACTCTGGATCAGGAACAGGCAGAAAAGCAGTCAGAACCCAGTTCACATCGGTAGATTTACATAAAGCAATCTTACCGTGTTCTGTAGATTTTCGGGCCCCTGAGTTCTGCGTGCCATCCGCCGATCTCTGTATTTTTCCAGAATGAAAGAAATCAAAATCTCTTAACTCGGCCCACCCAGGGACGCCAATGATCTGGATTATAGTTTTCTCCAGCAGGTTTTGGGGTATTTTGTAGCTTCCAAATTGTATCGTGTGCACACATCATCGACCAGGATCAGACACAAATGCTGGTCTAAAACCGGGAGAGTCTCTACCATGTGTAAAGGCTCAGGCTTTTTATTATAACACATGATAACCGCCCTTTAATGGGCGTGCAACAGATTACATCAGTAACATATAGGATTCTCATTTGTCGGATCATATAGAATCCCCTGCCTCTCTGCCCACCCTCTACTAGCCAGGATGTAGCTTGGACTTTGTCCTCTATGCAGGCAACCTTAAGCAGTTTCTGTGTATGTGACAACCCATTATTTAACTAGCTTCAGGATGGGAGGGGTGGAGAAGTGCTAGAAAGACACTCAGTATATACATATAATCCTATAACCTTTAACTCTTAGAGGCTGGTTGTGCAATTCCTATGTACTTAGCTAACATTACATCATACATCCTTTGTCTAGCAAATACCATGATTAGATTGTGTGTGTGTCCTTTAAACTCCACAGAGCTAAGAGTCATTACAACAGCATAATACATTTGGTGTATACAAATCGATAGACATTTTATACTAATTAATTATCATGTCTACTACAACTGCACAGGAGGAAGAGACTGCACAGGAGGAAGAGACTGCACACATAGTGACTGCACAGGAGGAAGAGACTGCACACACAGTGACTGCACAGGAGGAAGAGACTGCACACATGGTGACTGCACAGGAGAAAGAGACTGCACAGGAGGAAGAAACTGCACACATAGTGACTGCACAGGAGGAAGAGACTGCACACATAGTGACTGCACAGGAGGAAGAGACTGCACACATAGTGACTGCACAGGAGGACGAGACTGCACACATAGTGACTGTTATTATGTGTCACAGTGAAGGTGACTTCTTACCTATCCAGATACAGATGCTGACAATCATGGCCACTCGGGGGGTCCGGTGTCTCAGTGACCTCAGTGGATATAATGTGACATAGCAGCGGTCCGCACTCATGGCCGTCAGAGTGATACAGGTGGCCTGGACCGTGACCTGCGATTATCACACAGACATGACTCCATAGACTGTTTATGAGCAGATACAAGATACATTACAGAGCGTTCTGGACTCACCGGCTCGGACACTTTCTAATATACATTGTGTTACTCCAATATTTTCAGTCTATCTGCTTGCTGTTATTGAATGGAAACATTCTTGTTTATGTCCAAAGGCTGAAAACTAGTATAGACCTCCAGCTTCTCCCAGATTGGATACAGTTCAGACAATCCCAGACTGATACATTGTATCGAGTGAATGCAGCAAGCCGCCTCCATTCTGTGCAAAACATTCCGATTCTCAAAAATCCAAAGTGCATTGGATTCTGAGGAGGAGCGAACTTTATCGGCACCATAATGCCAAGATGCAGAGCGTTGCATTATTTACTGGGATCGGCTGTTATAAAAGGCGGCTCATGATCCGGATTTTACAACCTACATCACATGGACTGATGAATCCAATCTCAACGGGGTATTCAGCATGCATAATCTACACGTGCAGGAAAAACGGAGCCCTCAGGCCATCAGGACATCTCGCAGCCAACGACAGTTTAGCTGTAACATAAGGCTTGGCATGTTTGGCCTACAGCTAATCGGTCCTTTACAAGGAAACCTCAACAGAGAGCGATATCTGCAGCTCATTTACCGCCACGGCGACACCATTATTGAAGAATTACCCCTTGCGCAGTTTTGTAAGACATACTTTAGCATGACGCCCCAGCGCACAAGCCGAACCCATGTGAGAGGGGCTGCATCATCACATGGCACCGGAGCTAAACTACATGCCCACTCGGTCACCAGATCACACGCTATTCAGTTTTTTTATGTTTTGGGGAAGCTGCAGGACATATCTCTGTGTAGAGAGCTTTCCCTAGTGGTGGCTGTGTATATCAAACTACTAACAACCACTTGTCTGTTTGTATGTGAGTCTCATAGCTCCGCCCCCTGGCATCATTATGGCAGGTCCTAACACACTGAGAATACAACTAAGCCATTATTATGTCAGACACAACTCAGCGCTCCTGACAGGAGACACTGACCTACCATCACCACAGAGATCCAGCGGGCTGAAGGATCTGTGGTGATGTCACTGCTGTGGGAGGAGCCATTCTGGAGTTTGGCAGTACTGTATACGCTGACAGAAAGTACAGGACCCGTGATGATGTCACCATCATGTGATCACCTGTGTGGGTGGAGTCAGGGATAACATGACCAGGGGCTCATCACTGTATCCAAGAACTGTGTGTGTCATGTGTGCAGTCAGCATAAATGTAGACGAGCTGCAAGTGACTGTCTAATGTGCTGTGCGTGTAATGTGTATTGTCAGAATGGATATATGTCATGTAGCACAGCTGTGTTTGTGCTGGGCATGCCATGTAGCAGAGCTGAGTTTGTAACATGTACATGTACTGTGACACAGCTGTGTCTATCACGCGCATATAATGTAGCAGAGCTGTGTTTGTACCATGCGCATGTCATGTACCAAAGCTGTGACTGACACCCATGTCATGTAGCAGAGCTTAGTTTGTAACGTGCATGTACTGTGGCACAGCTGTGTCTGTCACGAACATATAATGTAGCAGAGCTGTGTTTGTACCATGTACGTTATGTCTGTATGTATCTGTATACAATAATGGTGGCTGTATATAGATTTATACAGGGAGTTTTCTCTAGTGGTCTCTTTATATATCTATATACTGTGAGCTACCTCTAGTGGAGACTGTATAAATCTGAATACAGTGAGCTACCCCTAGTGGTGGCTGTCAATAGCTGTATACAGTAAGCTCCATCTAGTGGTAGCTGTACATAGCTGTAAACAGTGAGCTCTCCTTAAAGGGGTTCGGTCATAAAAAAAAAAACAAAAAAAACAATACTTACCTATTCCTCCCCCGTCAGTCTCCTCCCCGATCTCCTGGCTCCTGCACTCCCTGGGTCACCTCACCTCCAGTCGTCCGGATCATCTTCTTCCTGTGATAAAGCGTACATTGCCGGCATTCTGCTTCCTGCAGGTCGGTGCACCCGGTCACTAGTGACGTAGCCTTCACTGCCGAACAGGAAGTGATGATCCCCGGCCGCCTGCTTTAGCGTAACTGAGCATGTGCAATGTCTTGCCACTAGTGTTTTATATACTATATGCGTGCTGAAGCAGGCTGCCGAGGATTCGGACTTCCCTGTCCTGCAGGAAGTAAACTGCAGCTAATGGACGGTCCATAACAGGAGGAAGAGGATCTGGCCGGCTGGAGGTGATGTGACCCGGGGGACTGGAGGAGCCAAGAGGGGATAGGTGAGGTTTTTTTTTAATGGTTGTTGTATATAGCTGTATACAGTGAGCTCCCCCTAGTGGTAGCTGCATATATCTGTAAATAGGGATGTCCCCCTAGTGGTGTTTTCTATATATCTGTATGCAGTGAGCTTGCCCTAGTGTTGGCTCTATATATCTGTATAGAGTTAGCACCTTCTAGTGGTAGCTGGAAATACCTATATACAGTTAACTAGTGGTGGATGTATATAGCTGTATGCAGTGAGCTCCCACTAGATGTATAAAGGGAGCTCCCCCTAGTGATGTTTTTTATTTACCTGTATATAGTGAACTTCCCCTAGTGGTGGATGTATATAGCTGTACGCAGGCAGCTCCCCCTAGTGGTGGATGTATATAGCTGTATGCAGGCAGCTCCCCCTAGTGGTGGATGTATATAGCTGTACGCAGGCAGCTTCCCCTAGTGGTGGATGTATATAGCTGTACGCAGGCAGCTTCCCCTAGTGGTGGATGTATATAGCTGTATGCAGGCAGCTCCCCCTAGTGGTGGATGTATATAGCTGTACGCAGGCAGCTTCCCCTAGTGGTGGATGTATATAGCTGTACGCAGGCAGCTTCCCCTAGTGGTGGATGTATATAGCTGTATGCAGGCAGCTCCCCCTAGTGGTGGATGTATATAGCTGTATGCAGTGAGCTTCCCCTAGTGGTGGATGTATATAGCTGTATGCAGGCAGCTTCCCCTAGTGGTGGATGTATATAGCTGTATGCAGGCAGCTTCCCCTAGTGGTGGATGTATATAGCTGTATGCAGGCAGCTTCCCCTAGTGGTGGATGTATATAGCTGTATGCAGGCAGCTTCCCCTAATGGTGGATGTATATAGCTGTATGCAGTGAGCTGCCCCTAGTGGTGACTGTATATAGCTGTATGCAGTGAGCTCCCCCTAGTAGTGGCTGTATATAGCTGTATGCAGTGAGCTCCCCCTAGTGGTGGCTGTATATAGCTGTATGCAGTGAGCTCCCCCTAGTGGTGGCTATATATAGCTGTATGCAGTGAGCTCCCCCTAGTGGTGGCTGTTCATTGCTGTATGCAGTGGGCTCCCCACAGTGGTGGCTGTGTATATCTGTATGTAGTGAGCTTCCCCTAGTGGCAGATATATATAGCTGTATGCAGTGAGCTCCCCCTAGTGGTGGCTGTATATAGCTGTATGCAGTGGGCTCCCCCTAGTGGTGGCTGTGTATATCTGTATGTAGTGAGCTTCCCCTAGTTGTAGATATATATAGCTGTATGCAGTGAGCTCCCCCTAGTGGTGGCTGTATATAGCTGTATGCAGTGAGCTCCCCCTAGTGGTGGCTGTATATTGCTGTATGCAGTGGGCTCCCCCTAGTGGTGGCTGTATATAGCTGTATGCAGTGAGCTCCCCCTAGTGGTGGCTGTATATAGCTGTATGCAGTGAGCTCCCCCTAGTGGTGGCTGTATATTGCTGTATGCAGGGGCTCCCCCTAGTGGTGGCTGTATATATCTGTATGCAGTGATCTCCCCCTAGTGGTGGCTGTATATATCTGTATGCAGTGATCTCCCCCTAGTGGTGGCTGTACATATCTGTATGCAGTGAGCTCTCCCTAGTGGTGGCTGTATATTGCTGTATGCAGGGGCTCCCCCTAGTGGTGGCTGTATATTGCTGTATGCAGTGGGCTCCCCCTAGTGGTGGCTGTATATAGCTGTATGCAGTGAGCTCCCCCTAGTGGTGGCTGTATATTGCTGTATGCAGGGGCTCCCCCTAGTGGTGGCTGTATATATCTGTATGCAGTGATCTCCCCCTAGTGGTGGCTGCTGACATATAATTTATTATGTAACTATAACTATTTTTGGAGGTTTGGGGCTATAATAATATATAATGTGACTAATCAGCACAACAGTTTGAATGACAATAAAATGAGGTTAATATATTCGGAGATTCATCACCTTCTGCAGGCCCTCCATGCTTCTCCCCGCTGCACACTTACCTGCTGGAGATACGCTACAAACTTGCACATAAAGTCTCCAAACACCCAGCTGGGCAGTGGGTAGAGCGTGGCAGTGAACGGCACGCAGCACACCAGGAACATGATGTCGGTGGAGGCCAGGTTAGCTGGGAAATGACCAGAAGAGAGACGGGTAAATTGTCATCTCGTCGCGCAGCAGGTACTTATACACGAAGAGCACCAATGGATCCTGAGCCGGCTGTGGATACAGATCCCCACAGCGGATGGGCTTAAGGGGTCAGCTGGGAAGATCTGATATGCGCAATTACCCCAAGTATTAAAAATGGCTGGTAGCCCCTCCACCATGCGCATAAACGATCAGCAGATGCCACAGAAGAGCAGAGAACAGCGGCTGCCCATCATCTATGGGGCAGATGAAAACCACAGCTCGGGTTGGGATTGTTAAAGCTTTCTAATATAATTTGCCTTCCAATTCCTCACCATGTTCAATATCTGTGATAGCTGACAGTGAATATAAACATTCGGATTAAGTCACAAGACTAGAAAGGTATCCTAACCTAATGCTTCTCACAGCTATGTAGATCATCCTCTGAGAGGTAAAGGCCTGCACTCCAGACTGACACACATTACCTGCACTGATACACTGTAGCAAGCTACCAGGGCAGGAAACACATTTGTGCCATTGATGCCATATATTTAGCGCACATGGGATTGTATCGACTGATACATTGTTACAATATCTCAGCTGTGAGAAGTACATACTTCAGTGCAGGTATTTAGGCTTTGTGAAGCCATTTCCCCTGATTTCCTCATTGAGCCAATGTGTGATCTAGACCACTTTGCTTGGTAAGACAATATGCAGAGGAACATCCATAGAGGCTCAGACTGCTGACCTGTCCCCTATACTTTACACTGCAGCTATCTGGGCACTGCTATGATTAGTTGCTCCATCTTAGCTGATCCTCGGGTAGTCTGACCTCCATTCCCTGTCTCATGGGAGGCTCAGGCGGCTGACCTGCTCCACCTCCATGCTTTGCACCAGAAGCATATCTTGAAACTTCTGGGCCCCAATGCAAACCCTGTAACAGGGCCCCGAACCCTAATGCTTTATTCATAGTACTGGGCTCCCTATATGGAGAGGAGAGGCCTTATGGGTCACCTAAGGCTCCTGGGCCCGGGTGCAACCACATCCCCTGCATCCCCTATAGTTACGCCAGTGCTTGCTTCATTAGGACACAGCTATGATCAGTGACTTCAGCTTAGCTTCATGGTCTGTTGGAGTTTGAAGTAGTCTGAAACCCACCTTCTGTCTGATCAGAGACTCAGGCTGCTGACCTGTCCCTTCTACTTTACACTGCAGCTCTGCTAATTGAGATTGGCTCAGCAGAAAATGTGTAGATGGAGAGAGGATTACTATTAAATGACTAACTACTAAACCTATAGGGAGGTTTAGTAGTTTATCATAGGGAGCATTGTTGTCTGCTGCCACCTGGTGGCCACATCACAAACTGCAATTAACATCAATTGCACTATACATCTATTAACACTATAAAGATCAGCTAACTGCTGATAGAAATATGTCACCCAGACAGATGGGAAGAGGGATGACGCAGCCTGTCATCCATCAGGGGTATCATGTATCTCTCTCTGTTATCAGCCATGTCAGGCTGGGGGACGTGACTGCAGAACAGGTTAGTACAATCTATTGTTCTCTGTTATCAGCCATGTCAGACTGGTGGAGGTGACTGTAGGACAGGTGAGCACACAGACTTTACCATATTGTATTCGTCTTGTAGCGGAGGAAGGTGTCAACCAGTCTGATAACGGATACAGCTAAAGGTAAATTGTGAAGGATTTGTAGTATCGTCAGCTGCTGCTTTAGCTAATGAATCGCGCTTCACAGTTATCAGTGTATATACCGTCTTATTGAAGACTAGTCCTGTTCACTGACAACAATCAGAGATCTTAAAATGGTGAGGAAGAGTCTTTAAGGCTGCCGGTTTGGGCAAACATTTTTAACATGTGAGATGGAGAGCGTGTGAGGGGCCCCAGAAACCAGTGCAAAAACATATGGGGTCTGATAAATTAACCAGACAGACAGAACCCCCAACATCTTCTACCCATCATATGTATCTATGTGTAGTGAGAGGTATAGAGGGTGGAGAATATAGGAGATATAGATCATATATAATAAAGGGGTGAAGGGTGTAAACTATAGTGGCTGTAGGGTATATATGATGTAGGGTGTAGAGGGTATAGTATTATAGCGGGTGTAGGGTATATGCAGGGTGGAATGTATAGGGGGTATAGAATGTATGGAGACTGTGGGGTATATTAAGTATTTTCAGCCCCCCCCCCCCCCCAGGTCCTCC